>NC_139939.1:46981319-47101319 GCF_963454915.1 Gymnoscopelus microlampas | reverse complement strand
CTATTCTACAGCTTTCATGATTTGAATATTTGTATCATTGTCGACGGCCATTACCACCTTTGTTTTTGAAGTTATGTAAAACGTTATGTTCATTTCACAGTCCAAAGATCCAAAGTCCAAAAAGTTCATCTATTATACTCTTTGTTCCAACAGAAAACAGAGACTATTCTTTGTAAACAACAGGTTACTGTAGCCCCACTACGACGTGACCACTTACTGTACTCCCCTAGCTCTGGTACCAAACCACATTCCTCCTTTCATTTGACTTTATATTCCTCCTCCTTTTCTTTTGCCCTTTCCCCTTCCTTCCACTCCATCCTTCTCTTTCTCAAAACGTTCTGTTTTTCTGCCCTTTAAACAAGAAACGATCGCAAACGTGTGCAGCTGGAAGAGATGATGAGCTCAGGGCAAAGGGAAGTATTATGTTCCTCCTGTGCAGCAATTTTCACACAGACACTGACTCTTTCACCCCTTTCTTTCTAGCACACACACACTCACACACACACAGCACTGCTTTTCACCTTCATAGTCTACTCTACAACCAGACAGGAGTGAAAGAAAAAAGGAAAAACAACCCACCTACCTGTTTCCCCTGCAGCGCTGGGATAACGGCAGGCAGCCCTCCTTTGATAGCCTGGCTCTCGAATTGTAAAAGGCGATGTTCAGACGGAATTGCCCGCTGCCTGACTCCTGAGCACAGGGGAGTGAAGATTTTGAAGTACCACCGGCGAGCTCTCAGACTCCCTGCTATGATGTGTGTGTCTTTGCGGCGAGGTATTCCGGTACTACCGTATTCCATCTACTATACCTACTACTACACAGCAGCAGCAGGCAGCAGCAGACATCCTAGTAGTGGTGTGTTTCCATGTGAATCACCTGTGTGTGTGTGTGTGTGTGTGTGTGTGTGTGTGTGTGTGTGTGTGTGTGTGTGTGTGTGTGTGTGTCTACCTGAGCCATTGTGTGTGAGAGAGAGAGCGTTGCGTGATAATCATCCCTGTCGTTAATCGCCAAGGTAACTTGATCACGTTCCTCCATCAAGGGCCCCTCCCTCTTTACAGTACATTGTAGTACTCTCAATTACAGTGGTCATTCTCTCTGTCTCTGTCTCTCGTCTCACACACACACACACACACACACACACACACAAACATATTAGTGGCGCTTAATCATGCCCCAAATGCACACGCACACACGCACACACACACACACACACACACACACACACACACACACACACACACACACACACACACACACACACACACACACACACACACATAATAAACACACACACACACAAACGTAACACACACGCACAAACAAACAGAGATGGAGATGGAATTAGTGCCGTTTGATCATGCCCCAAATGCATGCACACGCAGGCGCACACACACACGCACAGTCACGCACACGCACACACACACACACACACACACACACACACACACACACACACACACACACACACACACACACAAACAGAACACACACACAAACAAACAGGGAGATGGTATTAGTGGCCATTAATCATGCCCCAAATGATTAGGTTACATTTTAGCCAGAGAAGGTAAAGTGAGTGTGTGTGTGTGTGTGTGTGTGTGTGTGTGTGTGTGTGTGTGTGTGTGTGTGTGTGTGTGTGTGTGTGTGTGTGTGTGTGTGTGTGTGTGTGTGTGTGTGTGTGTGTGTGTGTGTGTGTGTGTGTGTGTGTGTGTGTTCATGCAGCATGCATGCGAGTGCTTCCAAATGAACAGATTTTATAACATTTTAACAACACAAATCTTGTATGGCGGTCCTTGGCATATAATATTTTCAGATGGGGGGTCCACAGAAAAACACATATTAATTTTGGAGGTCCTTGACGTGAAAATGTTTAAGAACCACTGGGTTTAAACAACACTGGGAAGCAAGCCCAAAATAAGCAACTACACTTTAGAAACAAGTCTAAAAAAAACGCAACCCATAACTACCAATATTTTCAAGCAACTTTACAGAAAAACAAGCCCAAAGTTGCTTATAATAAGCATGGTAAGGCATGCTTATTATAAGACATGGCAACACTGTTCTATATACTGTATGCATGTTAATATTGAATTACAACAACAACAAAGGCATGTGGTCCAACCGGCTCAGGACCAGTGATGGGGTAACGCATTATATAAGTAATGCATTATGGCATATAATATTACTTTATGAGTATATAATGCATTACTGCAAATTGGGTAATATTATTATGGTTACTATGACAAGTAAAATGTTGTTTAACCCATTGAAACCAGGAAAGCATCTGTGTCATTTTAGATTTTAGCTATATATATACTGTATATATAAAACTCTTAGTATTTAGAACATTGGTTTAGAACAGTAGTTCTCAAAATTCGCAGATATACAAGCTCGTACAGAGCTTGTATATCTGCTGTTTTTGAACATTTAAAAAAAAATCTTGAAAGTGTTTTAATCATTTTGAATTTTTCGAACACAAATCTTCTCTTCTGGGGGTCACAAAACATTTTCAGCTGGGCGTCCGCGGGCAAATACCTTGAAACTTTGAGAACTACTGATTTAGAAGCCGTTAGTAGAGGCCTCAGGTCTCAGGTTAATGGGTTCTATACACTGACAAATCATAAAGCATCGGTGACATCATGTGACAGAGAGAGGGTACAGTGGTTTTCAACCCTTTTCACATCAAGGTCCATTATTGACCCAAGTTAGAATATTTTGTCATTGTTGGATAAGATTTTGTCCACAATTCCATGCTGTATTGATGTTGGTACCATAGGAGAGATGACAGGCAAACGTTGATTAAAAAATAACAATTATCTAATTAAGTAATGCAGATGTTTAACAATAATTTAACTCTTGAGAGTTAAATTGTACCACTGGTGGTCCCCGGACCTGCATTAAGGTTTCATCATGGCTCATCATCCAAACTCAAACTGACACAGGAATGGATTACATCTGCATTTCTGCATAATGTGCCAGACACTGAGAGTCCATGAAAAAGTTTGAGAAGATTGAGGAAAGGCATTTGTAGAATGGGCTTCAGGTCTTACTGGGTTGACAAACTGTTATTTGAACATTTGCACAACTGTGACAATGCAGTTTAGTTGCCATTCGTTACCTAGCTGACAGAGGGCGCTGTAGCTTCTGAGTTGTTTGTTGTTTGGGCCCCCAGGGGTCTATACTTGGCCCGGGGCCCCCCCCCCATCCTATTTTCTCTCTAGTCTACACCAAATCTCTTCATAGAAAATAGGCAAAGCTTTCACTGGAAATAGCCGTGTTGCGTCGCGATGCTGGGGTTTAAGTGGTTAACCCTTTAAGGCCTGGAACTGTGTAATTTTTAGATTTGAGCTAAAAAGCATTATTTTACACTTTGGGCTATTCAAACAGCAGACATACAAGCTCATAGTGCGGCACCGAGTGCCGCGCTACGAGCTTGTAGATCTGCTATTTTTGAAAAATCGTGAAAATGTGTGCAAATCTTTGAATATATCTATTTTTAAAGCGAACATTTTAAACTCAAATCTTTGCTTCTGGGGGGTCCCTGGAACAAAATATTTTGATGGGGGTCCGCGGCCAAATACATATCATTTTGGGGGTCCTTGACATGAAAAAGATTGAGCACCACTGATATAGAAACATACGTTTTTCAGAAAACTGTTGAGATTTAGGAGACATGTAGAATCGGCTTCAGGTCTTAAGTGGTTAATGGATGAAACAGGATGATAATCACAGGCCTACAGTAACGTTTTGGTCACAGAGCAGGGACGTCATACCAGACATAACAGTTTTGTTTTTATTGGGGCTTTCACATTATTAGACACATTTATGTAACTTCTATTATACATTTATCATTTCACACTGACACAAGAGCCTCATCCACAGTGTCACGTTGCCGAAAACAGCCGACCGACAAGCGATGCACGTGGCACGTTGTGAGCTTGTAGATCTGATATTTTACGGCGAGGGACAACAAGAGTATAAATTAGGCAAAGGTCAAACCTCAGAATCCTTTCAGTTCCCAACACCACAAACACTCACATCTATGGATATCGTTTTTGTTGCCATGGTGATCATAACAAAGCGGTATCTCCGTGGAGTCAGACATATATTATATAAGAGAAAACAAACAGATCAAATGCAAACAGGAAGTTCACACAGGGTCCCACGTTTTTCCCGAGCTTGTTTTAGCGCCGTATGGATTTGTAAAACCACGCTATGCATTCCTGTTCTACAGCCGTTTCAAGCTCGTACCCCTGTGCAATGAAAACATCCCACCACCGCAACTATGGAGAAGGCTAACGCCTAAATGTATATATAAAACAACGGATTAAATCTTGTTCTTTTTGGCGAGCGACACCGTTAAAAAACCACAACGTATAAATTAGGCTTAAAGGAAAGATACAACATAATTTGGTCTTTCTAAAAGTAGCTGTATATATATCGATTTGGATTATTTTTGGCTGAAGCAAAATGAATCTCGGAGAGGAAGGGGTGTGTGGGGGGGGGGTTGGGGGGGGGAGGTTGAGGGTCTTAGGGAACTAGTCTAGTTGAATACAAGAACGGTGGACCCAAATCACGCTCGCCCCAGTCAAATCCGGCGAGCTCGGAATGGGCGGACCCACAAATCCAGCAACCCACCAGGTATTTCTGGCCACCAGAACCTACTCGGCCACGGCCACGTTTGACGTCTCGGGGGTACCGAGACTGGGGGGCGGGGGGTGGGGGGGTTACAATTCTGTCCCTATCGGAACGTAACTGGAACGCCGTTGGGTCGCCAGAACCGGACCTCGCCATGTTCGGCACGGTGTCTCGCTCGCCTCGTGGCTCAAGTCCACACGCCTCTGTCGTTGCAACTGTTTTTTGCCTAACTACTTCCTAAGTTAATGTTAAGAGGCTGTAGTCTGTTCTCACCAAGTGGGGGCGAGCATTCCGCACCGGTGGGGCGAGTGGTCCTCTGCAGGCCCAGGGGGGCGAGCGGTCCGCTCATAAAAATGGGGACGAGCGTGTTTTGGGGCGAGCGTTCCGGGTAAACCGTCTAGAAGTCGTAGTGGTTGGAGCAGCTCTAGGATCAGCTGAGCCTAGAGAGCATCAGGAAAACAAAAGCATGTCAAACTGAACCCAGACCACAGGACAACTTCATATCATAAAGATAATAGTTTTTTTGTTTGTTGCCGAGGCAACTGGGTTCAGCAAATATCACCGGCAGCAGGGACTGATTTACAACTAACTAGCCTATAGGGAAAATGTTATGTGTTATTTAATATAATGAGGTACGCGGGGACACAACATACTGTACAATTTAGTGGATGATTGTACCTTTTAAAGCACCATACGGTGCCATGACTTTAGGGGCTCTGCAGACGGGGAGCGACTGACTGACGCATAGAAATTCGTTTTCGATGAGAGGCAAGCTGGCAGGTAGAGAGGCGTTTTTAACTCAACTTTCAACTCTCCATTGAGCACCTGGTTGATCTCTCTCTCTCTCTCTCTCTCTCTCTCTCTCTCAATGATTTGACACAGCTGCCTGAAAGTAGGCGTAGATCGACTGGCGTCTGTCTGTCTGTCTGTCTGAGTGAGAAGAAGCACAGTGCGACGACCCCCCGCTGATCAAAGCGAGAACGCAGGCGTTGTGTCACGACTCTGCTCCCCGTCTGTAGAATCCTTATCAGTGTGGGCATAGCTCCCCTGTGGGACCTAAAACCCCTAAAAGCCTCAGTTAAACTTAGTTGGTGTGCCGGTGTCGACGTGCTCAGTAAATAGCAGATCCACAAGCTCACAACACGTCACATTCGTGACGCGTCGCAAGCTTGTATGTCTTGCTATTTTACGGCATGCAACGCGCAACCAAGTAAAAACCAGGCTTAACAGCCATAACTCACTCACTCAAAATACACAGGACCACAATACAAAATATATGACATAAAAAATAGACTTTTTGGCCAGTATCTGCAGTGCTGCTCACCCTATATATACTGATGTAGGCTACGTGTGGACAAACAAACACGGTTGAATATGTACAAACCGACAAAGCGTACTATGGCGCACATCCATAGCGTAACTGTAAACAAACGCGCAACGACACTCCACACAAGATTTGATCGGTGCGGATTAAGAGATCACCATGGCAACGAGGAGGAACTCCATCGTGGAGTGCTTGTGTTGTGGGGAAGTGAAAGGGAGGTTTCGCATTCTGAGGATGTTCAAGTGGCCTGGAGTGGAGAGGAGGGTCCTTCAATTTACACTACAGGGAGATTCTCATGGCAGGTGTCCTAACGAGAATACACACACACGCACACACACACACACACACACACACACACACACACACACACACACACACACGCACACTCACGCACACTTACGCACACTCACTCACACGCACGCACGCACGCACGCACACACACACACACACAGATGCACGCACGAACACACGCATGCACGCACACACTATATATAACAATAACTATGCAGCAGAATGAGTTGACACACTGTAAGCTAATTACAGTTCAATTATGCTGTAGTCAAAAATAAATACACTTAAAACACTTACAAAATTCACATTCCCTGATGACAGCAACATAAATACTGTATGTAAAATGTAAACAATATAATGAAATCTAAAATAAATAGGATTGCACTTTTCAGCTGCGGCTACAAATGAATGATAAACACATACACATTTACTACTGAATGCCAGGGGAGCCAGTTGATTTAAACCTGGAGGTATGTATGGCAAAGTCCTGTCCAGGCAGAACAATTCAATTTCACACCAAAATCGGCAGCCAGAGAGACTATTAAGACTACTGTATTAAGACTATTGTTAGTGTAATGCCCGGGAAGAGAACCCGGGTCTCCCGCGTAGAAAGCCAAATATTATCCACTAGCCTAAAGGGGAATAGGCTCTATGCACAGCAGCCATATTGGACAGAAATTGGGCCCCTTCCTTACTTCCTTCACAGGTGTTACCAATGACACTAATGAAGGTTCTGTTCCATTTAGTGTAGCACAATGGTTCTCAAACTTTTTAATTTCAAGGACCCCCATAACTCTGAGAGTGTACAAATGGAACCAAATGGACCCGGGAGGGTCCATTTGGTTCCATTTGTACACTCTTAGAGTTACACCCTCTCAAGGAACCATGAGGGTCCCTGGACCACACTTTAAGACCCACTAGTATTTCTAGTGAGCCAACATGCACAATATCAGCACCCTGACTCTGTTTGACCAGAAGGGAACAGAGCCTTAATTAGTTTCATTGGTAACACCTGTGAAGGAAGTCAGAAGAGGCCCAATTTTTCTCCAAAATGGCTGCTGTGCATAAAGCCTATTACCCCTTGGCCGGGGGATAGGCAGAGGCTCTGGTTTAATTAATCTAGGAATGTATGGAAACCTTGTATTCATCTGGATCTGTGACACCAGCACCTCACCAATCTAGGAGGAGAGCGTTCTCTTCGATACGCGCCAAAACAATTGCTGATTCACAATCTCACAAGGTGTCACGTTGCCTAAGTATAAATCAGGCCTTATGGTTTCTTCTGGAGCACAAGACTTTACCATACCTACAGTACTAACTGATGCCCCGTACTGGTTAATGTACCGTCTAACATGTCTCTCAATAACAAAAAAGAATATTTTTGCCTCAATAACTTGATAATGTTGATACTGTATGACATGATGATGTCAAGCCATAGCACTTGCACCCAAAAAAGGCCAACTATGAAATTATTTATATTCTATTCTACTAGGTGGTCAAATAGTGTGTGCATTTTGAAAGGAAATAGGAATGGACTATGTTTTATATAGAGTCATGTCATAACAGACATTATAAATTACTATTCAGCATTACATTATCCTAAATATTCACAGAGGTTTCCTTGGGAGGAAAAAGGTGACCGATGATGAGTCTAGTCTGTTCTGTCAACATGTGACTGACCATTAAGCCAGCCTAACAGTGAACATTAACCACTTAAACCATCTATACTTAGTAAAACTGGACATGAGTTGACTATGTACTCCTCCCCCCCCCTCTACACCAATCGTTTTAGCCCAAAAAATAGCCGATCTACAAGCGTCTACAACGCGTTGTGAGCTTGTAGATCTGCTATTTCAGGCGGATATTTCCCTCCCCAGAACAGGGATGCTATAGGTTTCAAGTGGTTAAGCTATCCTAACATTAGACCGTTAGGCCAGCCTAACGGTGACATCATTCATGACAAAACATAATGAGGAGAGAGGAGGCAGTGAGGGGTCAGAGGTCAGGGTTTAGGAGTCATGTTGAACCTTAATCCAGCAACCAGGATGGAATGACACGAGACATGTTCCCCACATAACGCCACGGCCCTGAAACACACAGAGACAGAGAGAGAGAGAGAGAGAGAGAGAGAGAGAGAGGGGGAGAGAGACAGAGAGAGATTTACACTTCTGTTTATCCGGTGCAACTTATAACAAGCTCAAGCAAATATCACTGGGGTTTAACCCATAGTCCATATTCACACGGTGGCCATTTTGGAATTTAACATTGCGTTGCTGTGGCAACTGGGGTGGCATTTCATTGACTTAATGGCAATATGGCCGCCGTGTGAATATGGTCTATAGAGACCTGAAGCCGATTCTACATGTCTCCTAAATCTCAACAGTATTCTGAAAAAACCTATGTTTCTATATCAGTGGTGCTCAAACTTTTTCATGTCAAGGACCCCCAAAATTATAGGTATTTGGCCGCGGACCCCCATCAAAATATTTTGTTCCAGGGACCCCCCAGAAGCAAAGATTTGAGTTAAACCCCGGCCTGGGGGTGGGTTCAGCTGGGCTATACTTCTGGCCACACCCTACAGCAGCCACGTCACCGCATCGTCATCCACAGACAAGCAGGCCATGCATCCCATTGGGAGGCCAATACATCGGGCATTCCCAAATGACATGGTCTGCTGTCTGTTGTTCCTCTGCACCGCACTCACAGGTCGCACTATAGGAGTCAAGTCCCATCTGTGCACGGATGAGCGGAAACGCCCGACACCGGTCCGGAGGCGATTAAGACTCGCCCCGTGCCAGTCTAGGCAGGTCCATCCCAGCAGAGGGAAAACCGACGTCGGGGATGAAGTCATGGAGTCTAGAGGTGTTTACCTCCCACTCCATGCTCCAAAAGTAATCCGCCCATCTTGCCGCACTGATGTTATATTCACTGCATTCCCTTTGTCCTCCCTTTTGGTTGTGTGGGTTTGTGTCCCACCGGTACAATCGTAATTAACACTGTACGGATTCACGCTCTAGTAAGGCCTGCCACTAATTCTACACCCGGGGACCCGCTCCCCGGAGTTTCTTTTATCTCCCACGTCGCAGTTCCATGGACTGTCACTACGGACCCCGAGCTGCGGCTCAAGAGTGTGACAGCTGACCGGGCCTCTCCATGGAGCACGACCGTGGATTTCTACTACATTACACTATACCACTACACTATACTGCATATTATCTTAACATTCTTATATTATACCATTATATACTGTATACACATTATTGTTGTACTATATTATATTATCACATACTATCTTACACTATTATATTTGCTACTATTGTTATTGTTACTACTTGTATCTCTTTCTGTCTCTCCTCTGTCTCTGTCTCTCTCTCTCTCTTATTTCCCCCCGACACGGTCGAGGCAGAAGGCCCCCACCCTAGAGCCTAGGGTCTGCCTGACGTTTCTTCCAGTTAAGGGGGAGTTTTTCGTTGCCACTGTCGCAAAATTGCTTGCTCAGGGTGGGACTGTCGGGTCTCTTCTCTACATGTAAAGTGTCTTGAGACAACTTGTTGTGATTTGACACTTTAATAAAATTGAATTGAATTGAATTGCATTGCATTGCTGCAGGAGTTCCCGTGCGGCAGGCACAAATGGGTGTCGCAACTTGAGGCGCCGGGGAGGCTCGATAATTCCCTCTTACCTGTCAAACTACTTCTCCAAAGTGAGTGACACCCACAGCCACAACACCAGAGGGAACATGAAGAACAAACAAGGTTCATTCTACTGCTCTGCCACCAAAATGTGGAATTCCCTGACACCATCCATTAAAGGATGTGTAACACTGGTTTCTTTCTAAACTGGCCTGAAAGAACATCTATCAGGAGACCACAAGGGGAGGTAAATGAGATTTTCCCATCTCTTTTGTACACACAGTGATCATTTTTGTTGATGACATGTATTATTGTGTTAATTTTGGAAACAAGTCCCCAGGACTTTTTGTTGTGTGTTATCCTTTTAGCTTTTATGTATCACTGTACCACATGCTGTTTAGCTTTCTGACTAATTAAGTATTCGATCAATCAAAAAACCCAAACTGCAGTAATTTAAGCCAATTAACTCTTTTGTAGCAATCAAAACCTCCTTCCAGCTCAAGATTTTGATGGTACTGTATGTCTCGTGACTATCCTGACAGCTCTGAACACAATAACATATGATGTAATTATGAAGTTCCTTTTTGTATTGAAGAGAACTCACTTGTGTTTACTCCCAGAAGTAGAGCAGATACCATATGGTCTCGTTCTTCAGCTGAGGTCCAAACAGTGGGTTGGTCTGGGCCAGGATGGCTATCAACCAGCTGTCAGAGAGAGAGAGAGAGAGAGAGAGAGAGAGAGAGAGAGAGAGAGAGAGAGAGAGAGAGAGAGTGTGAGAATAAACATAACGTTGCGTCGGGCAGAAACCTCCTAGCTCCATATTTTATTTTTTTTATGTTTTTTCGTAAATTAACGCCCTACTTGATCATACTACAGCGTCACACAAAAGCATCAAAAGTAGCAGATCTGCAAGCTCGAAACGCGGCTCGAAACGCGGCGCGAAGCGACGCGTTTCGAGCTTGTAGATCTGCTACTTTTGATATTTTTGAATCCTAAAAAGTATCAGTTTTGGACATAGGTTTCCACCCGACAGAGACGATATATAAGTGATTGGTTCAGCATCAGTTCAATGACATGACATTGTACTGCATCACTCTTTCACACGGTTCATATAGTGTTGCCAACACAAACAAGAGGAGGGACAAACATTCATACTCACAACAGGTAGCAGCAGACTGCTGTTAGTATTAAACTGGTGATGATGACCCTGTGAGGAGAAAAAACGCAACCCGTCAGTCCTACGCACACACATGTCACACATATCAAGTGTGAGTGTGTGTGTGTGTGCGCGCGCGTGTGCGTGTCTCTCTCTCTCTCTCTCTCTCTCTCTCTCTCTCACACACACAGACACAACACACACACACACACACACACACACACACACACACACACACACACACACACACACACACACACACACACACACACACACACACACACACGCACGCACGCACGCACGCACGCACGCACGCACGCAGACACACACACACACACACACACACACACACACACACACACACACACACACACACACACACACACACACCTATGTCTCCAATCATCAATGAAAATGTATTATTAACAAAATAATATATAACTGATTATTAATCATACCTTAGAAAACAAAGCTTTATGCTACATATATAACAAATGAAAACTTCACATTTTAGCGTTCTTAAAATGTGCTGCTCCTCAGTCTGGGGGGAACATACATCAGATGATCTAACAACAATTACAGCTCCAGTTAGCTGCTGTTTGCTTTATAGATGATGATGATGATGATGATGGGAAGGATGGGTAACAGGATAGGTGGGCACCAAGGAAGAATGGCCACCTCGACCTCGGGGTTAAATTGGCTATTGTTTTCCTAAATGTTACGACATTTAATATTTGGAAAATATTTTTAGGTAAAGTCAAGTATACATGATTAGAACATGCTTGAACATTCGACATTCAAGGTCTAATATTTCTACAAATTGCTACAAAACATGTCGTCCTCGGTCCTCCAGTCATTTTTGGGGCATAAACAATAAGTTGAAGGATAAAATTAAGTCTGACAACGATGTACCGTGCATGTTCACATCATGTATATTTTACATTACTTAAGACCATCTTTCAAATATTGTATCTTTTAACATTTTGGACAAAATAGCCAATTTTACATCGAGGTGCCCAGATGTCCCTGGTGCCCACTTATCCTGTATCCATGGGCAGGGGTGCAATGCTCAGTGGACGCGGTTGCACGCCGTGCAACCACTTATTTGGCCAGGGGGACGTGCAGGCACACGCATAGATTTAAAACTACTTTAAATTCACACTTCATCAAAGTTTACAAAGGCTCCCGACTCACGCCAGGTACATTAACATAGGAATTAGCCTATATGCATATCAATTGCCCATTGTGTGACCTGTACTGTAGGTGTTAAGCGACGTGCGCGTCACGTCATTAAAATAGAGAGTGCAACCACTTCTCAAATGAGCATAGCATCACTGTCCATGGGAAGGATGCTGGATGCAGCGCAGCAGGTCGGGGCCCTAGCGTCGTGACATCAATCCAACCCGCTACATCAACCCGAATATTTATTTTCAATAATCCAATGCTCACAACGTCAAAAAATATATTAACTGTTTAGCAATAAACATAATTATACATATAGAAGACAAACACGTCACGTAGACAGTAAAAAAAGGCCACGATCAACGGCTGCAATCACTGTTATAACGGTAGATAACGGTTACCTACCCCCGGTTGGGTCCTTTAGGCACTAGAAACGGGGCCACGATGCCCACCAGGCCCCATAACGTGGTGAAACAGATCATCGGCAGAGCGAACGAGTGATAAACCATCGTTTCGCTGGATTAAATATCCGTAATATTGGTTAAAATGATGCAAAGTGCAAACTCTGCCTCTCAAATGAACGACAGCATCAATGGCTCCTGTATCATCTGTTTCTCTCCCCGCATGCCCCGCCCACACAGCGGATACAATGTATCGGATTGGCTCGATGCGCCTGTAAGGATTCCATTGGTTGGTTCTTACAGATGTCTGTCAGTATTAAATCACACAGAATGGTTTGGACCATATAGATTGTTCAATGGAAGGATGTGAAACCTGCATCACGACAGGTTGTGGTGGTGGGGTTGTAGGTCTTCGGCTAAAATCCTGCTTTAGAGCTTTGCTCCTCTCCATCTGTCCTGTAATACACATAAATAAATAAAACCTATTGTATGAGGCCTTAAAGCATGCATATTATCCTAACAATGCTGGACCTACAACTGATGATGGTATCTTCCACTCTCAGATTAAGTTCTGCTCACTCACATGCAGTTTATTTTGATGCTAGAGCGTAAACGTGTTCTAATATAAAGCCTCACTATGTAACCTTCTTTTAATAAATTAAATATAATTTTGTCTGATCTGTATGGTAGATGTTACAATATATCTTCTACTAGTCTTATACAATTGGGGTGACGTTGTATTTTGTCTCCCTGCTCTTCCATTGAGACTTTTAAACCTTGTCACCAACACAGAGTAAATAAGGTGGTGGAGTGGAGCGATAACAACGCTCTTATCATTAACACAAAAAAGACAGAGGAGATTGTTTTTGGTGCCCCACTAGAGATACACAGATCCCCCATAACTATTCATAGTGAACAGATCAACCAGGTATGTTCGTATATATACCTAGGAGTAGTAATTGACCACCTTCTGTCATGGAAAGAACAGATTGAATCAGTGGGTAAGAAGACAAAGCAAAGAGTCTATTTCCTTCGCCATTTGAGATATTTTGGTGCTAGTAGACAGATTCTTCTTTTGTTTTTCACTTCTGTTATAATGAGTGTTCTTCAGTACTGTAGTACGACCTGGTATGGATGTCTGTCTGTAGCCTTAAAGTCACAACTGCTGCAGCAACTGAACATTTGTTCAAAGATTGTTGGACAGCCACTGCAGAGGCTCTATACAACTACGTATAATGATAGTATGATAAGGTTGGCAAGGAATATCACTTCAAACACTAGCCATGCTTTGTATGGAGAATATAGGTTGCTGCCTTCAGGAAGGAGATACGGTGTTCCTACATACAATAAGGTCAAACTGAAGAGGTCCTTTGTCCATCAGACGACACTGAGGCTTAATCAGGATTTATAGGCCAAGGGTAGGCTGAGAGGTGGACATTGCTCTTGTCTTTGTATGTCTTTATGTATGTATCTTGTATTGTGTTTTGTTTTTCTTGTGTCATGTCAAATGTGTGAACTGTTTATTGTTGCATACATGGCTGCTGGGTCGCAAGACAAATTTCAGTGTGAACTGACAATAAAGTATTATCGTATCGTATCGTATCGTATGTCAAAGGTCATGTCATGACACAGGATCTGACACGGATTTTGACCTGATGGTCAAGATTCAATTTATCCTCTGAGCAAGCAGGCTCAGAGGCTCTATTAGCGCAATGATACAAATGTCAACACTTGAGCAGGAAACCGGGTTCAAATCCGGGGTTGACTTTATTGTGAAAGTGAGTATGAATGGCCCAGTACGGACCAGGGCAATGATAATGAAATTACAGTATTAAGCTATAGGATAATATTATTGGATATTATTTAGTTTGTATTGTCATTGTTCACTGTTCACAGACCAATCAAACAGACAGAATTGGGAAATGTTTAACTGACTTCATACATTATTACAAAGACATGTTGTATAAGTTCCTGTGTCCATAGCCTAATAATTCATAAAGTTCACCATGCTGTCAGCTTAAACGGTTGCCTAATCACTTGCAAGTCATGCTGATGAATCGGAAATGACAACTTATGTCATGGTACAAAATTACATATCAAACATTTATAATGATGCAAAATGTCATTTCACATAAGCCTTCTGAATGCTTACGCAACATTACATAACTGCTATATGTGAGTGATCACACCTATTTTATTGATGATGGCTTGAAAAGCATCAGTTTTGGATGAATGCTTAGCTCAGTGCTCACTCACTCTGGTAATCTTGGACTACTGGGATGTAAAAAACAAGTGGTTCTCAGGCTTCTTTTCAGGCTGCAACCCCCAAAAATAATCATATTCAAACTTGTTTGCCTTTGAGATATATAATGTGAAAATAGCAGATCTACAAGAAATCGGCTATTTCTTATATTATTCGACAATTTAGCCAATGTTTGACCAGATTTTATCCACAAGTTTCCTTGGGCATGGTGGGCATAAAACCTCCTGTCGATTTGATCCCCGATACCTGATCAAATCAACAGGAAGTGATGCCCACCATGCCCTAGGAAACTTGTGGATAGAATAGTTTGTTGATTACTTTTGATGGTCATTTTCTTTTTGTATGAAAAAGGTCTTAAAAGTCCTTAAATTGTCACGTCACTGTCATCTGGGGACCCCCCCAAAAATCATGTGGGGACCCCCTGGGGGTCCGGCCCCACAGGTTGAGAACCACAGATGTAGACAATAATCGGAGGCCTGCTTAGGCACAGACTGTGCGTAGGCACAGACTACCTACTGTTACTGTTTTGGCTACACATTACTGTTGATTTCCATCTACGGATGGAAATTAGCTTCTAGCTAAATCTGTTTACATGACATCATGTTCAATTGATTCACTTCTTGTGCATGTGTTGCACTGTCACGTAAATCAGTGGTTCGCAAACAGGATCCCCAGGGGGGTCCCCAAATATATTTTTTAAATTTTCTTTGGAGGGGGGGGGGGGGGGTCCAGATAATTTGCTAATTTTAAATACTTCTCAAATGAAATATATATAAATAAATAATAACATTACTGCATCAATAGTTAATCAGCAAACTATATGAATAATGGTCCAACATTGGTCACATTGTCAAATGTTACCTAAATGTTGTTCCACAAAATGTATCTGTGGAACCGTCAAACAAAATTCAATGCCTCAACTCTTACAATTTCTCATGCTTGTCAGGGTGGGGGGTCCCCAGTTCATATATGATTATTTTGGGGTGTGGCGGCCTGAAAAGTTTGAGAACCACTGCCGTAAATAAACAAATAAAGTAAAGTAAATCTGTATTCTGCACATGCATTCCTACTGTATGCAACATCGGAATCAGAATACATTTTATTGTCACATAACAGCTTTACAGGTGTGAAGTGGGTGAAATTCATTTTGGTGCAAGCTCCACATGATGTTATTATTGGTGTTACATTGTATATTGTGGCTCAACTTTGTTTCATCCTTACTGTGGCGCTGCTATAAGTGAATATCCCTCAGGATCAATGAAGGTCTATCTAATCTATCATTTTAAAACTCTACAGGTACTTAATTATCCCTGGGTGCATTAGTAAACTGTCTAGACAGGCTGTTTGTGAAGCTGTACTCTGATTTAGATTTATGTTAATAGTTTGCATTAATCCAATATGCCGTGGCGGGAGCTCTGTCTGGAAGCACGGAAACCTTGTGTGAATAATATTGGATTTTGTGGCAGAGGTTTGTTGAACCCTATAGCATCCATATTCTGGGGCGAATAATCATCTGTTTTGATCTCTTCAGAGATCACAGGACCACAATGGTAACTAGCCCTTAGGGCTTTTTTTGTGTTATCCTTTTAGCACCTTTTGTATGTGCACCACTACCTTTTTTGCAAACTGTTAATAAAGTATTCAATCAATCAATCACTCAGAGGAAAAAGGTCAAACATTCAAATAGGCTGGTGACCATTTGGCCACTATATGGTCACTCATTAGCCAAGAAAGAAAGGCTGCTTTCCTGGCCTGCTGTCAACGTCATTGTCCTCTGGAGCGGACCAGCTACAGAAGACATAATAAAATGCAGAACACCTCATCACAAGTCACCGCAAGGGAATCTGAAATCGGACACTTCCTTTGATCAGAGGTCCATCTGAGGATATTAAAAAGTAAAAAGTAATCCCGGTATTTAAAATGAGAGAATGTGTGGTGGCCACGCAACCATTTGAACAGTGCACACTGTACTCTCCACATCACAAGATAAAATGTAATGACGTCGTTTGTTTACAAAATGCCTGCTGCTGGGGCTTGTGAAAAGATCAAGAAAGCAAATGTTTATTTCATCCGCTTTATTCATCTTCACTAGCATCATCACCATCTTCTTTTATACACTGTGCTAAAAATGCATGCACCCGCCCCCCCTTTAGAAAAGAAAAAAGAAAAAGAAAATAGATAGAGGAAGCAGTATAATCTGACATCAATTACATTGTAACATTGTATATAAAAATCATGATTGTTTCCCAATTTCAGTAACGGTCTCATCATCGTCTAGCATAAATGCTGCTGGCGATTTGACTTTTTGTGTTCTGGTGACATTTAACACCATGTGTGTATTGCTCTTTAAATGGCGTAGTGTTATATTACGGCTAATGCCTTTTTCCATTATGCTGTGTGTGTGTGTGTGTGTGTGTGTGTGTGTGTGTGTGTGTGTGTGTGTGTGTGTGTGTGTGTGTGTGTGTGTGTGTGTGTGTGTGTGTGTGTGTGTGTGTGTGTGTGTGTGTGTGTGTGTGTGTGCATGGAGGGTGGTGAGGTCATATGCATCCTGCTGCAGTACCTATTCACCAGTGGTGGAAAGTAACTAAGTACATTTACTCAAGTGCTGTATTCAAGTACAATTGTGAGGTATTTTATACTTTACTGGAGTACTTTGGGAGCCTAGGTGTCCGGACCGCTACACCAGCGGTCCAGGCCGACATTTATTTTATTTATTCTTATACACTTTCCTTCTTTTTCTTCTTACTGTTTGCTTTTATGCTGCTAAATGGAGTGAATTTATGCCAAACTATGTTTTATTGTTATGCGACAATGACAAAAGCATCTAATCTAATCTAAAAACAAAACAAAAAGCAACACCATGTACTGTATAGAGTGGGAAAAGGAGGTGGCTTGGATTGACCCATGGGGAACTCCAGTCCATTAAGTATATAATAGGGTTTCAGTGAATTAACAACATGTAGTTATCGTTCATCGCCTGGCTCCAGTGTCCAGTGGCTGGTCACTAAAATCCAGGACACATCAGTGGTCAACGTCTATAAACCTCCACCATCTACGTTGACTACGTCGGCTCCCCCTCTGGGGATGCCGGGGACTTCAACTGCCAGCATACTGACTGGGGATACAGCCACACAACTGTGGATGGAGAGGCGCTGAGTGAATGGGCCTCCAACACAGATGCTCTTCTCCTGTACGACCTCAAAGAGCACCCACACCAACCCGGACCTGGCCTGCGCCTTGTGCCTCAGTGCCGACCACACACCAGAGACACACATCGTTGACAGGCTCCCCCGATCCCACCACCGACCATCCATCATCCAGGTCCCTTTTCCGGTGCAGCCAGTGGCGGGTAAGCCTGTCAGGAGATGGAACTTTAGGAAGGCCAACTGGCAGGCATACACAGCAGAGACAGAAAGAACATCAGTCTGTCTCCCGGACTCAGATTCTGCTGATGTGGGCACTGCGTACACTGCCTACTGCGACGTCCTCTTAGGGGCAGCAAAGAAGACCATCCCCAGAGGTTACAATGAGAGCTATTTCACTGCTCACGCAAGACATCGAAGACAGCTTCAGCCTGCAGCTCAGTACTACCATCAGGGAAGCGAATCGAAAAAGGAACTGAATGTGCTTGGCTCCCAAGTCAAGCACAGAATAGATTTCAAAATACTAATCACCACCTACAAGGCCCTCGACAACCAGGCTCCCCGCTGCTTCTCTGAACACCTCAAACACCACGTCCCCTCCCGCTCCCCTCAGGCCAACCTCATTGACATCCCCAGGACAAAGAAACAAACCTGGGGTGACAGGCCTTCTCGGTGGCCGCCCCCTCCCTATGGAACTCACATCAAAGCTGCCCCCACCCTCGCCACGTTTAAAACCACACTCAAAACCCACAGCTTTCAGACTCACATTCCCTACCTAATGACCCTTTTAAGTTTTTCTTGATTCTTTTCTAGTTGTTTTTATTTTGTTTTTGGTTTTGTAAAGCGACTTTGAGTACTCAGAAAAGCTCTATATAAATTGTATGTATTATTATATTATCATATATTAACATGCCCCAAAATACTTTGGAGTACACATGGATAGGACGCTTTCCTTCAATCAACACCTAGAAGAGAGAACCAAGGTGACATCACTTATCCAATGTCTCTCCGGTACAACGCTCTCTGAATTATAACTGGCTGCCTGAAGCCCGGCCCACCCCTGTGTCTGATGGCTGATACTTGACTGGCATAGCCTGCATGACACTACAACGACAACAGCACCGCCAAACAGACTCAAATCCTGCCACCGTACAACAAGGCAGCACAAGAGATGCTCCGTTCTGTCTCTGACGACTTGTCTACAATTGGGTGGCTGGGGCATCCTGGAAGCAGGAGTGGGAGTCAGCCGGGCCCTCACATATCTGCCGCTACATCACAGACCCGTGAGATGGCATCAAAGAAGATCTACCATGCCAGCAATGGACTCTGATGAACCACCTGCGTACTGGGGTCAGTTGCTTCAAGTCAACCATGAAGAAGTGGGGCCTTGCAGACAGTGCAGCATGTGAGTGTGGCGAGCCTGAGCAGACTGCAGAACACATAATCACCACCTGTCCAAAATAGCGTATTGTGGTCAGTATCATGTCAGTATCTTGTCAGTATCATGTCAGTATCATGTCAGTATCATGTCAGTATCATGTCAGTATCATGGTCAGCATCATGGTCAGTATCATGTCAGTATCTTGTCAGTATCATGGTCAGTATCATGGTCAGCATCATGGTCAGTATCATGTCAGTATCTTGTCAGTATCATGTCAGTATCATGTCAGTATCATGGTTTAGTCTTGATCTCATTGTTTATCATTAATGGCTCTTATCACAGTTGTTCCCTGTTTTTGTTGGCTTTTTCAACTTTATGTTTCCTTCTCTATTTATTTGTTTCCCTCCCTTTCCTTGTGTTGTTATTTTATAATTGTTTATGAATGTTAAAAATGATCAAATGTTATGTCAATCTATAATTTAAGGTTCAAATTTAGCTTTTGTATTATGGAATAATGTTCATTGCATCCATACATTCACGATAACTGGAATAGCAAATACAATTTAAATAGTAGTAAAAAGTTCATCTTCATGATGTTCCTCTAAAGCAAAACTGACTGAAAATACTAATGCATTTCAACAACAACAAAAACATTGTTGAAAGGGCCAGGCACATGTAACGGTGTAGCACTGCCACCTAGTGGACATACTTTCAACCAGGAGGCTCCAAGTCTCTTCAGATTCAGAATGAGAGCTACTTTGAGGGAGAACAGATGTGTGTGTGTGTGTGTGTGTGTGTGTGTGTGTGTGTGTGTGTGTGTGTGTGTGTGTGTGTGTGTGTGTGTGTGTGTGTGTGTGTGTGTGTGTGTGTGTGTGTGTGTGTGTGTGTGTGTGTGTGTGTGTGTGTGTGTGTGTGCGCGCGCGTGCGCGTGTGTGTGTGTTTGTTTGTTTGTTTGTTTATTTTAATCTGAAATACTAAGCTTTAACCACATATACACAGAATGCGAAAGGACACAGTCAAGTTAACTGTGAGTGACCCAACAAAACTGTGTATAATATAAATTAATATAGCATAAGTATTCTTTTCTGCATTGGCAAATGGCCGGTCCACACCAATGCAACTCCTTGCAACTCCTTCAAACATGCAACAACTTGCAATACTTGCAACCATTGTCCCCAATGGCAGTTGCAAGGAGTTGCATCGGTGTGGACTGGCCTTAAAACTGTTATATTGCAAGGAGTTTCTTGCAACTAGTTGCATTGGTGCGTTAATTCTGGCCTTTAATTATATGAAAAGTATATACCTGTGTCTTACATAAAATAATTAATGCATAAACTCTGAACAATTATTTATAGAAGATCTTTGACCACATGCATGGCTGCAATTAAGCTGCATGTGAGTAACCTGTGTGTTGGAGGGACCACTGCTCTATGCCATGAAGGGTTCCCAAACTTTTCACTACGGGACCCCCAAAATAATCATATTTGAACTGGGGACCCCCCCACCCTGACAAGCACTTGGAATTGTAGGCATTACATTTAGTTTGACTCGGTTCTACAGATAAATATTGTGAAAATAGCAGATCTACAAGCTCACAACGCCTCGCAGTGAGCTACAATCTGCTATTTTCACAACATTTGCCTCTTTCTTACATAATATTTGACAATTTGGTATTAAAAAGGTCTCACAAAAGTCATTATAAATATACCCTGCCTGTATATACTTATACTGTATGTTGGTTTGTTTACTGTTGAGTGAGAAAACAATGTTGCACATTAAGCTAATCATTTGGGGACCCCCAAAATCATTTGGGGACCCTCCTTGGGGTCTCGAGCCACAGTTTTGGAACCACTGCTCTATGCACGTTTGTGCTTGTCCTGCTGATAGTGTTTGAACCAAAAACAAGACCATGGTGTCTTGTTTCATCATGTCTCTCAAGAAAAAAAGAAAAAGAAAACAAACCAACAAACTGTATAATGAGTACTTACTTTCTACTTTTGGTACTTTAAGTACAGTTTGATTGATACCAATTACTTTTGCACTTTTACTGAAGTAAATTTAGAATTCCGTATTTATGCTTGTAACAGAGTATTTCTACATTACAGTATTGATACTTTTACTTAAGTAAAAAAAAATGTGAGTACTTTTTTCCACCACTGTTGGTGACTGGTTATTCCCTGGCCCTTTAAGAGAGACCGTGGGACTCGCCTTCGTTACAATGTTGCCTTCAACGGCGCAGAGATCAACCCAAAAATACCGGTACAGGTTAGAGAGGAGTATAGAGAGAGAGAGAGGAGGGATGTCCTTGTGGTGGGCTGGCTTTTAAAGGAGAAGACTCATACATACTGTCCCTGATCCTGAGTCTGTTGTTGAGTTGACCAAATAAACAGTCCAGAGTCTCCAGAGTCAGACAGTAAAGCTTTGGAAAAATAATGCCGGATGGTCCAATAATCAGATGAAGTTCACCAGAGATATCTGTCGGCTGTTGGGAATAGGCGGCGGTAAGTAGAGCAAGCTGACACTCGTTTGGTTTGGTAGTTACACTGTTGTTGTTAATAGTCACAACTTTTAGGCTGCAACTCATATTTCTTCTTTCGCAAAACGATCGTAGGCTACGTCAGTTAGTAATGTATGACAGACATATGACTGAGCCTCACAATCACAGCTGTTTAAAAACTCCGTATACGGAGTTTTTAAACAGCTGTGAGTGTGCGAGGCTCATCGGTTTATAATGGGTTATTACCCGTGATTAATAGCTTAAGAATGTGGTTTGACTAGATTTATTCCAACCATTGACTGGATTTACTTGATTTTCCAGGCAATCCGATTCAGAGGAAACCTAGTTGAAAACAGTTATACCCGCAGCTGAGCTGAGCTCTATATAGACACGCATGTCAACAGTTGCATAATTATGTTCAGACATGGCTGAGAGTGGAGAGAGAAGAGAATCTGTTCTGCAAACATAAAACCGTAGTTTCTTTGATTTATTTGAAAGCTATTCTGGGGAAAATAACAGATAGCAGTATAGCACTCGACTTAGGTTATTATTACAGACAGTGTTACAAATATATAATAATGTTATAGAAAATCAAATATCCCAAAAGTAGATGTGTAATCTATTACTTCACATAAAAACAAAAAAATGTGTTGGGTGTTGTGGAAGTATGAAACACACGCCCACCACCACAGAGGCCGGGTTCGACTCCTCACTATCCGGGCATGGTGCCTCCGGCTCCTATCCGGCTTGGCTGGCAGAACAACCACCAGTTGGCATGTTGTGGTGCTTTGTGGGCAGACTGGGCACGTACGGCGCTTGTTGCTGCTCTATAGTGCCGCCTACAGGTTGGCCAGGGGTTTAACTCTGGTTGTGATGGACATTTTTGTCAAAATCTGTTTTTTTTTGCCATGGACATGATACAAAATGAGTAGCCTATTACCAGAAACACATAAACCTTCTTTAGGCCTAAATGTATATAACTATAGTTGACGCCTAATGTGTCATATGCCAATGTTCTACACAGTTTAGTTTAATGATAGTAGGCCTATTTCTGCATTAATTAAATCAGTGTCCTCCTAGCTATTTTGAAGAAAACCTGGAGACTGGCAAGTCAGCAGCCACTGTATGGGCCATGGTGGTTCTCAAACAATACAAATAGAACCAAATGGACCCGTTAGGGTCCATTTGGTTCTATTTGTATACTGCCAGAGTAACAGACTTGTAAGGGTCAATTTAGAATCCCCCTCAAGGAACCCTGAGAGCCCCATGGACCCTACTTTGAGAACCACTGGCTAATAGGCTACTGGCTGTGTAGGCTATGGTCCAAGTCTGCTCCGTGTTTTGGATTACATTTTTTACCAGTACAGTCTGTGCTTTCATTGCACATTACATGATGAACAAAATAAGAACATTACAATGGGGAGGAAAACTTTTGTCCGTGTATGGAGTTGGCCTACGGACGGGACGGGTGGATGTCTGACCCCTGCCCTGCCTTGAAAACGTTCAGCAGACAGGGAGGGGATGTGTAGGATATCAGGGTGAACCTCTGTGCTCCATGTTTTGCATTTCTCCAATAGTTATAAATGAAAAGATTTAGCACATCAAAGTTGGGTCCAGCAGGGACCTCCCATCTAGGGGTCCTTGAGGTGGTTCCAGAAGGTCCCCCAGGCCAAATGGACCCCTTACAGGTCTGTAACTCTGAGAGTGTACAAATGGAACCAAATGGACCGGTGTAAGGGCCCTCTGTAGGGGGGTGGATTCTCCCTTTCCCCTGGAAAAGTATATTGACAGTATTGGCAATCTTTTAAACTGTAACTCTGAGAGTGTAGTTAAATGAACACTTTTTCTTTTTACAGTGTAAAATAAGAATGACCGATCTATTCCTTTATGACAGTGGTTGTCAAACTTTTTAGTGTCAAGGTCAAGGAAAGGACCCTAATTTGATATATATTTGGCCGCGGACCCCCATCTGAAAAGATTTTGTGCCTTGCACCCCCCATAGAAGAGAAGATTTATGTAAAAAATAAAAATCTAAATTGTTCAACATTTTACAAACATTTTCTATGTTTTACAAAGACTTTCAAAAATAGCAGCGTGGAATGAAGTGAAGCTTACCCCCAGGGCTCCCAAGGACCCCTGGGGGTCCCCAGACCCCACTTTGAAAACCAACAAAATCCCCCAAAACAAATAAACCCACAAACAAAACATATGTACGTTATTATAGTACAATGAGCACAAACATCACTCACAAGTGATCAGTCAAATGCAGTCTTGTAAAAAAAATCACACCTGTGTGAAGGTAGCGGCGCCTTTGATACATTTTGTCATCAATAAGTGTTTATAATGTGTTTATAGCCACGTGTCACGTGAAGCTTGACCAATCACTTTGTTGACGTGTCTGACCAATCAGAACGTTGACGCAAAAGCCAGGTATAGAGGGCTAATATCCGCTCTATACCTTTAGGTATAGAGCTCTATACCTTTAGGTATAGAGCGGCTAGCGCCGCTAAAAAGAAAGAAAACTAGAAAATGTGCTCCTCGGAGCACAGGTCTCCGCCAGTACTGTTCCTGATTAATCCTGTCTTACCTCACTTCAAAAGATATAAATGATCTTTTGAAGTGACACACATATTTATAGGTCTCTATTTCCTCATGCGTCTCGCTAGCCAATCAAAGCACACCCTTTCAACATATTGTCACGTGTCACGTGAAGCTTGACCAATGTTAGCTTGGTGGACACACGGAAGGACGAGAACGAAAACATAGTCTCCTGGCGGAGACAAAAAGCTATGTATCATACAAAGAAGAAAAACAAAATGTGTGTCAAGTTTGTATATATAGGTCTCAAACCCATCGCCATGTATTATGAGCCCTTTCAACACCTGCTGCTTATTGCTGACACATTTTTCAACATCAGTCATGCGGCCACAAATATGTACGTATGGTGACCTCATGTGAGCTGTGCCATTGCAATGGACGCAGGGCGCTTGTTGTACCATGATCCCAGTTTGGCCTCTAGAGAAGAAGAGCTCTACGGATCATGTGTTTTCATGTATGTTTTGCAACGTGTATGCACTAGTGCAGAGGGGCTGGCAAGTCAGTTTGGCTTCGGGCCAATGCTTTTCATTAGACGGCGGGCCAGAACATAATCAATAGACATTGATTTAAGAACTGGAACTTTTTTGACAGACTGTCTTATACAATAATAAATCTATCAATTGCTATTGCTATAAAAGTGAATACATGAAGATTTGTGTTGGGTATAACTGCGGATAACTGATAGTACTGCGTTTATTGTGAAATGCTACATGGTGCACTGCAGATAGAAATACTTAGAAATAGTAATAAGTTAGTTTCAGGCCACAATGTCCTTGAATGTTGCACTAAGAGACATTAAAAACCACCTGGAGACAGACAGACACACAGACAGACAGACAGACAGACAGACAGACAGACAGACAGACAGACAGACAGTCTCCCTTTGGAACAGAGACAAACAGGCTGTTTCATAGAGTAGGAGCTCAAGGTCTCTTTTCAGATAGCGAGGGAACTTGTGTATGAAACACCTGCCAGCCTCAAAACTTCTTGATTTCAAGCGAAACCCAATTTGGTACGCAACACCCCCCCGTAACTCTGAGAGTGAACAGATGGAACCAAATTGACCCTTTAGGGGTCCTATTAGTACACTCTCTGAGTTACAGAGCTTTAATCTACTTCCAAATGATCAGTAATTTAGCTGGGGAGCCCCTCAAGGACCCCCGGGGGTCCCTGGACCCCTCTTTTGAAAAATCACTACTATATCGTCTCGTGTCGGTTGGAAACCTCATAGGTCCATAAAAAAACTGTTACTTTTCAGGATTCAAATTAAAACATTGGCAAAAATAGCAGTCGAGCTTGTAGATCTGCAATTTTTTTATACTTTTGTGTGACGCATTAGTATGATCAAGTATAGGGCATTGATTTACGAAAATATACAAAAGGTTAAAATGTGGAGATAAGACGTTTCTGCCCCGACAGCAATGTGAGACTGTCAGATATTGTAAATTATTAAAAAATAATTTTAGGGATATCGTTGCTGGCGGGCCAGTTATGGCGTTGTTGTAGTTGTGTTGTAATAGTTATTTTTGCATAATCGTCTTAATCGTTTCCATGTTGAACATTTTTCATATATTTTCAAACATTTAAAAAAAATACTGGAAATAGTAGATCTACAAGATGCAGATAGGCCTACAAGATTGCTGATCGGCTATTTCCACTATTACAGTTTTTATGTTATAAACATGTACAGCCTATACACTGTAGGTTATTTGTCATATCTATTATCTACCCTGTGCAACTTCAAAGCCAAAAGAGCCAAAACAGAAATGTAATTTGTATTCATTATGTTCCAGTGTTCAACGATAAAAACACAATTAAGTCGTTAATTATTCGTGTGACAATCAATTGTCTCGGAAGATGTCACACTCGTGACAGCCCTATAGCAAGCGCCTGTGTGTGTGTGTGTGTGTGTGTGTGTGTGTGTGTGTGTGTGTGTGTGTGTGTGTGTGTGTGTGTGTGTGTGTGTGTGTGTGTGTGTGTGTGTGTGTGAGAGAGGAGCATGAAGGAATGTGTGTGTGTGTGTGTGTGTGTGTGTGTGTGTGTGTGTGTGTGTGTGTGTGTGTGTGTGTGTGTGTGTGTGTGTGTGTGTGTGTGTGTGTGTGTCTGTCTCTGAGGATTTTACTGAGTGTTTATTTCTGCAGGTGTGCGCTGTCTCACCATTATGCAGTGTGAAAGAAGAGCAGACGATAATTAGTGTGAAAGCTGTTATTATTTGTCGTTTTAGTTTCCTCTCCTTTTGAACTGATTCAATTAGAGACTAGACTAGAGAGATTAAAAGGACAAGAAGAGAAAAGAAAGGGTCGTTGTGAATGTGTGTGTGTGTGTGTGTGTGTGTGTGTGTGTGTGTGTGTGTGTGTGTGTGTGTGTGTGTGTGTGTGTGTGTGTGTGTGTGTGTGTGTGTGTGTGTGTGTGTGTGTGTGTGTGTGTGTGTGTGTGTGTGCATGAGTGCAGTAGGGAAGTAGCTATGGTGGTGGGAGGATGCATTCCTCACTTAAGGTTTTAAACAATGTGTCAATCTCTTATAAATGCTGTGTCAGAGCTTGGATCTAAATGTAGACTGCTTGAGTTTAAGTAATATCCACAGATTGGATCTAAATGTAGACTGCTACGGTTCTCAAACCTTTTGATTTCAAGTTTGATATGCATTAGGCTGTGGGCCAGCCACCATAACTCTCAGAGTTACAGACCAATAAAGGTTTCATGACATCTCATTTCTAATTATTTTATTTTTCTGTTTTTTTTTTTTATGTTTTCTGACCTCAATTACACCCCAAAAAACTGAACTTGGCCCGTGGACTTTGACGTCATAGTCCATTAATCAGTTAAATCATTAATCTGATTTTTTCTGTTAAAACCTTGTAATACACGTTTGAAGGGCCATGATAAAGACTTTTAATGTTTTGTAAACCAACATGCCATGAAACCTTTACGTGTCCATTTGGTTCCTAACAATCAACATTCTGGTGGGACCTCACTTTGTGAACAACTGGTTTAGGTAATTGGTTTAGATTGGTCGTGAGCGGTTAACCAACACGATCTCACACAACACGGTGAAATAGCGCGGATTGAAATTCCGTACATAGATGACTAGAAAACCTGAAAAGCCGTGCATAGGAGCCGCAAATCCCCTCCATTGACCTTTTGCGCACAGTCTTAAGTGAACTGTAGCCACTTAAGGAACCACCGAGCTAAAGCGAGCAAGTTACTGTGCCGAACGTTGCGACGTTCGCTTGAGCATACTCAGCGCCGTCCGAGTTATATACCTATAGGCACAGAGTCGTGAATCATGTTGTGGGGACCGCTCTGCTTCCGGGTTGCAACCCATGTTATTACAATGGGTCAATCCACACATGAGCGTATGCTGACGTGCAACGCTACGCTACGCTACGCTAGCCCCGTCCACTTTCATGTTAAGTTAAAAACCGGAAGTTCCGGTCCGGTTTTTCCTATAACATGGGAGTGGACGGGACTTCCGACTTCCGGGCGTCAAGTTGACGCTCATGTGTGGATTGACCCACTGTGGGACTCGTGGCTCCTATGCGCGGCTTTTTGAGTTTTCTAGACGTCTATGTACGGAATTGTCACTCCGTGCTATTTCCCTGTGTTGTTGGAGATCCGGCTGGGTTAACAGGTGGCAGGAATGCCAAAGAAAAGGCTGATGTCCTGGCAAGGTCTCTGCAGTCACTGACAGTTACACATTTGCAGGTGGTGCTGATACCTCTCTTTGCGGTATTTGTCACTGTATATTTGCATATACAGTGACATGTGGTACCTGCATTGAACCCCATCCCCAAGTATCAGGAGCAGTGGGTGCTATACGGAGGCAGCGCCTTATAGGGGAGCAGGGTTAAGCGTCTTGCTTAGGGACACGTTGGACCGGGGCCGGGACGTGAACCAGGGACCGTCTGTTTCCCAGAAAGCTGCCTCTCCGCCCACTCAGCGATATAGTGATTCATTCATGATGAAACATAGTCTCCCAAGAATTTTGCTTCAGCGATTGTTTAAATGTTTATTTTGTAATGTTTTGCATACACATATGAATGAACGTGGTAAGATGAGGTGTAACAGAGTGAGACGGTGACATGACGACGGTCCCGTCCCGTGGCCTTTGACTCTTCCTCTTATTGTTGTACACTAGGTACAGTATAGAGTACACCCAACAAAGGGCTTGTGCTGGGAAATCCAATAACGGTCTCATCAATAGTTCAGTGGGTCTGCTGTGTGTGTGTGTGTGTGTGTGTGTGTGTGTGTGTGTGTGTGTGTGTGTGTGTGTGTGTGTGTGTGTGTGTGTGTGTGTGTGTGTGTGTGTGTGTGTGAGTGTGTGTGTGTGTGTGTGTTACAGTATATAAAGTTGGAGCTTGTGAGGGAATGTGGGAGGACTTGTGAACGATTGGATGCCATATTATTTCCCTTTTCAAGTCTTGAGTCTCTCTTCCCTTCTCTCTCTCCCTCCCACATATTCATTCTCTGTGTTTTTTCTTTTTTTTCAAAAACATTTTTTTATCAGTGCTGTGAACGCAAACAGCTTCTCCCCGCATGGCCTTGAGAATCTGATACACCACGGGGACTTTCCGTGTCGCACAGTAAAACGCAATCTGTTTCTCATTGCGTTGCATTCTCGACTTCTGTAGCAACACCACACTCTTGAAGAATGTACACAACACATGCTGTCAGATTAACCGCTTGTAGCCCGACATACTTCATCATTGTATGATGAATAGCGAGAACAGACCTGTGAGCTTGTTTATATCGTCGCTGTCGTCAGGCAGAAACCTCTTATCTCCGACAGAGACGTTATAATATATAATGACATGTCAAAAATAGGGATGCTAAAAGTGGCTGAGTAGCAGCAATAAAAAGCAATAACAAAGAAATAATAAAGAATAACAACAACAGTAAGAGAAACATACACACTTTGAGGTGCTTGAGGTCATGATGTGTGCATATGGTTCCTCCTTCTGAATATTATCCATGTGTGCTTTGTTCAGGATGTACTGTATACATATCGTTTTAGAATTTGACATGTATATATTGTTTGTGCATGGGGCTGTGCAGCATATGTTTCTGTGTGCAGGCTTGCAATGCAAAGTGTCATGTGCTGGTGTGCGTGATAACTGTATGTGTTTAAATATTGAGGTAGGCGTGCGCGTGTGTGTGTGTGTGTGTGTGTGTGTGTGTGTGTGTGTGTGTGTGTGTGTGTGTGTGTGTGTGTGTCTGCACACGCTTCGAATCTACACACAGGCAGACAGGCAGATTAGCACTTGTCAGGTCACATTTCTGCAAATCTTTGAATAATATAAAGCGAACATTTGTAACTCAAATCTTTGCTCCTGGGGGTCCCTGGAACACAATATTTTTGAGATGGGGGTCCACGGCCAAATACATATAATTTAGGTGGTCCTTGACATGAAAACGTGTGAGCACTACAGATATTATAGCAACAGTTTTTCAGAAACCTGTTAGGATTTAGAAGACATTTGTAGATGCCTTCCCGGATTTAATGGGTTAAAACAGTGAAAATAGCCGATCTACAAGCTCACATCGGCCATTTTCAGTATTTTTTGGGTGACACTCTTGTTGTATGTTGAAGAAGGGCATTCGTCTCCAAAATAAATATTGAGATATACGGCTTCTGCCCAACAGCGACCATTCCATTTCCAAAGCTTATTACTGTTAGTGTTCTTCCTGGTCTGTTCGTTTCGAAACCAGATTGTCTGGAGGAAGTACATGGCCATTCTGCCAGTGGCCTTGTAGCTGCAGAGCCATGCACTTGCCAAGATGCAGGCCTCTGCCTGTCTGAGATTCTATGTCACGTCACGTGACATCCACCCCTGACACTGTGACACATGGCAGACGCAAAGCAGTCAGTCATTACACACTGACACAACAGAGATGGCCAACAACACACAACCCCTGCACCACATGGCTTACCACATGGGGGGCATCAATCTCTGCGAGTCTGCGGCCAGTTATTATTTCTTTAAAAGAGAATAATTTCCTCGTCAGGATTAGGGAACTGTCATTTCACATGACATGATTCTCTCACCACATACTACATTGTGAGTGACGTTTCAGAGAGCCTCGTGTCTGAACGGGGTAGCTCGTTTCAAGGCTTTTGAGGTGAGGGGCAGGCATGAGCGTATTTGGGGAACAGATACTGTATATGGGCGGACGCGCGCACGCACGCACGCACGCACGCACGCACGCACACACACACACACACACACACACACACACACACACACACACACACACACACACACACACACACACACACACACACACACACACACACACACACACACACACACACACACACACACACACACACACACACGTATAGCACTTTTCCTCTCTACAGAAGCATGTCTCAAACTATTTACAGTAAAACAAACACTGCACGCTCTACGGGTGTTCTGTTCCCTCCCTCCCTCCCTCCCTCCCCCATTCTCTGCTTCAGTTTCTGAGCTCTCTCCTCTTACTATGAGGGAGGCGTTGTTGTGGCCTTAATGCCGAGCAGATTCCGTTTCCAGTCGTTCCAGAACTCTGTCAGAAGGGGTCTATTTTCAAACCGTGGCTCCCAGCTTTTTCATCTGTCTGACATCCTGCATTCCAGGGAGAATGAACGCTGGCCTCGAGACGTTTAGCTGATCCCTCCCGTTACCCGGGGAGACTCTGTGGCGAGTGCCACGCCACAGTGACTGAAAACGTTCTTATAGGGAGCTGTGTGACTAAATGCAAGCAGCCCAACAAGCTCCACCAATACATTTCGTCGCTGTCGGGCAGAAACCTTGTGTCTCCATATTCTATTTTTTTTGTGTTCTTTCGTAAATTAACGCCCTCCCTACCAGGGTTGAGAAAGATTTTATTTGAAAATAGCCGATCTACAAGCTCACAATAGCTTTTCAAATAGCTGATGTACATGTTAAAGTACTCATGTGGCCCATAGTTGCTTCTTTTGGGCTGGTTTTCCTAGACCTGGTTGCTTGTTTCTCTCACAGAATCTGGCAACACTGCTCCCTACTTGCAAGCGCAGCGGTATGAGGGAAAAAGTCAGGGTACATTAGCTGGGGGGGGTTCGACGGTGACGTCATGACGTTCACTGTCAGTTTTGGTATAGCTCCGAAGAGTAGGCTACACAAATGTAACCAAATGGACTCCTCAGAATTTAATTAGCCTAACTAACTATAAGCACTAAGTAACTCTGGATAAAGAACAGATTGTAAATGTTCAAGTAATTTTCAGACTTTCTATTTAAAGGGATATTTCACTTTCAAAAAAACTTTTGGTCATTTTATGGTCTACTCAGGCTTTAGTGAGCCCTCCAGACCGTTTTTAAGTTGCTTTATTCAGTATTTAGATATTTGATATTCATTTTACCAGCCACGCCCCCTTCCTATACAAACCCATTATAACTTAAAACTAAAAATGTAATCTGTTTAACCATCAAAAACACCCGTCCTTGGTTCTGGTGACTCACCCTGCCCTCCTAATGCGTGAGGGGGCCGTGTTTTTTTGATTACTTTTTTCATTTATTTTTAATATTTTTTTTTGGAAAATGAAAAAATTAAATACAAAAAATATATATTAAAAATAAATGAAAAAAGTAATAAAAAAAACACGGCCCCCTCACACATTAGGAGGGCAGGGTGAGTCACCAGAACCAAGGACGGGTGTTTTTGATGGTTAAAAAGGTTAAAAATTGAGTTTTAAGTTATAATGGGTTTGTATAGGAAGGGGGCGTGGCTGGTAAAATGAATATCAAATATCTAAATACTGAATAAAGTAACTTAACAATGGTCTGGAGGGCTCACTAAAGCCTGAGTAGACTATAAAATGACCAAAAGTTTTTTTGAAAGTGAAATATCCCTTTAAGGGACATTCAAGCTTACTTGGCTCTTCACACCCAAAATGACGGACCCAAACCCTAATGGACCCCTGAAATTGGTTCCGAGATCCGAGTGGAGCCGACATGAAGAAAAAAGAAAGATGGACCCGGACGGCACCCATTATTTTATGGACCCGACAAGCCTAAAATGCTGTTCTAACACTGCATAGGCGAGATGTCAGCTATACTCCATGCTGTAAGCAGCCTACAATAACATTAAATTACAGTGACAATGACATTAAATTGCATGTTTTAACCTCGATTAATAAGTAATCAGATCCATGATCACGCATGCCACGGTGCACTTTGATTCCACGGAGGTATAGTTTGATGCGCTTTGAGCGTGCACTCTCGGCTTTCACTTTAACTTTTGACGGGTGAACAACTTTGTTCCCCCGTATATTGTTGCAGTAATCTGATCCCTGGTCAGTCAGTCTATCATAGCAGCACTTGATTCTTCTTTCACACCCACAGCCAGCATTAACAGATCAACGATTTGTTCTGTATTAGCTTGTCTGACACGTAGTCGGTCGAGATGAGAGAGCAACAGCACGTAGCCAGTAACTAACAGAACGCTCATTGCGGCGAGAGGCAAGCGTGCAGCCAATACACAACGATTGCGCAACACAATGGGAATGGTGAGGTGGTAGACCAGAGCCAGTCGGGAAAAAATAATAAATAAATAGACCAGTTGATCGCAATAGTGTCCCCCCAATAGTGGGGGGACATTCAGGCCCTTCCGACTAGTACTTGATCATGCTACAGCGTCACTCAAAAGCATCAAAAGTAACAAATCCACAAGCTTGTAGATCTGCTACTTTTGATTCTTGAATTTGAATCCTGAAAAGTTACAGGTTTTCCACCCAACAGAAACGATTAGTAACCGTATTTGTTTGTATTTGTATTTGTTTATTGGAGAAATAATGCAAAGTAAAACAAGTAAGACACGGACAGAGAGACAAGACAAATATAATCAGATAACTAAAGCAGTGGTTCCCACTTCCCAACCTGTTCTTCTGGATCAGGGCCCACTTGAAAATCTGCATTTCGAGCTTGTAGATCTGCTACTTTTGATGCTTTTGTGTGACGCTGTAGTATGATCAAGTAGGCCAGTAGGGCGTTCATTTACGAAAAAACACAAACAGTTAGAATATGGCGATAAGGAGTTTCTGCCTGACAGCAACGATATGCAGCAGAATTTTTATATATATAATATTTGAGGTGTGTGTGTGTGTGTGTGTGTGTGTGTGTGTGTGTGTGTGTGTGTGTGTGTGTGTGTGTGTGTGTGTGTGTGTGTGTGTGTGTGTGAACAGAACCTCTGTTGCACAGATATCCTATCAGGCTGTTTGTCTGTTTGTACAGGGGGACTGACTGGGGGACATGGCAGGGAACACACACCTGTTTAAAGCCCTGCTGCTATACTTAGCTGCACTCCGGTGTTGCACACCCAAAATAGTCCATCTACCAGCTCAAACAACAAGCCATGCTGCACACACACACACCTCTAAATGAATGAGTGGACAGTACTTTTCACAACTCATTACATGTTAATGACAACTCATTAACATTTAATATTGTTAAATGTTAATTGTTTCACCTAAATTAAATAAACCCCAACAATAAGTGTCACTATTCCTTCAGCTGTGTTCATTTACCCAGGTTTTGTTTTTATTACGGTTTTCGCTTCTTGAGCAGCTCCTGGGTGTGTTGTTTACTAAAGGTATGAAAGCTATCATCATACCAATTATTACTATCATTCATCAGCATTAACCTGTCAGAGGATAACATAACGCCTTTATTAAAAGTAAATATCAGCCCTTGAGTAGGAGAGACAACCTTGATTATTCCACTGTCATTCATCCTTATGATTACCAGTACGTCAAAGTACTTCTAATGAAGATGTTTCACATGTGAGTGAAATTGCCGGGGGGGGGGGGGTTCAGAAGGGCCTGATTGTCCCCCCACTATTGGGGGGACACTATCGAGCGCGATCGACTGGTCTATTTATTTATTTATTTTTCCCGATCGGCGCTGGTCTAGCACCCCACCGTTTCCCATTGTGTTGCGCAATCGTTGTTGTATATTGTCTGCATGCTTGCCTCTCGCCTCAATGACCGCTCTGTTAATACACGACAAATCGTTGATCTGTGTATGCTGGCTGTGGGTGTGAAAGAAGTAAATGCCCGCGGGGCTCGGGCTGCTAGAATCAAGTGCCGCTATGATAGACTGACTGACCAGGGATCAGATTACTGCAGCAATATATGGGGTAACAAAGTTGTTCCCCTGTCAGTTAAAGTGAAAGCCAAGAGCGTACGCACAAAGCGCATTAAACTATACCTCCGTGGAATCAAAGTGCACCGTGGAATGTGTGATCATGGTTCCGATTCCTTATCAATCGAGGTGAAAACATGCAATTTAATGTCAATGTCAAGTGTCTCTTATTGTAGGCCGCTACAGCATGGAGTATAGCTGACATCTCGCAGACTGTGTTAGAACGGTATTTTAGGTTTTTCGAGTCGATAAAATAATGGGTGCCGGCCGGGTGTGTCTTTAAGGTTATGGTTTAGGCAGGTTTTTGTGAGGTGTTTTGCCCAGGTGGGCGAAATAACAAAGAAAGAGGGAGCCCCGCATTTACCTATCAAAATGGCTGTTGTGAAAAGGGTCCGTTGTTCCAGGACAGTTAATCTGCACAGGACCGTGTGTTGTGAATGCATGTGATGTGTGGTGCACGCTTGTGTGTCAGTGGTGGACAGTCCTGGGGTTGACTACTTTGTCCACCACTGCTTGTGTGTCAGTGTGTGTCTGTTTACAGCATTACCTCATTGCTATTTATGTTTGTTAAACACCCCCCCCCCCCCCCCCCACCCTCCATACACAGCCACATGAGCTCTGTCTATTATTGTGGCCATGCAGGATTCTGTGACATTGGGGGAGATTTGTTTTGTTGGAATATTCAAGGTCTGGGCACCTAAATGCTCTTTCAGATTAACAGAAGCACTGAATGATATTTGTGGCCTGCTGGTTGACAGTAAATATGTATTTAGTTTTAGTCATGGTCTTTTGAATACAATTCCGTTCATATTTCCGGTCATGTGAAATGTTTTTCGTTTTTCAGTCTTTTAGCTGAAAATGTATTTTTGACGGGCCGTGTTGACGTCTTAATGCTTGATTTACACGTAGCTGCGTGCCGAAAATAGTTGTGAGCTTGTAGATCGGCTATTTTCGGAGCGCGACACCCTCACACAACCATGCATAAAATGACTTGTCTTAGTTCTACTTGATCACTTCTCCACTAGTCCCTCCCTAATGTTTTAGTCTAGTTCTTATTTGGGTTGGGGTTGGAGTTATGCCGGAATAGTTGCGTGCCCGTGTCGCGCACCGGAAATAGCAGATCAGCAAGCTTGTAGATCTGCTATTTTCGGCTTTAGGGTTAGCGTTAAAAATAGCAAAAAACAGAGTATAAATGGTATTCATAAAATCCTGTGTGTATGTGTGTGTGTGTGTGTGTGTGTGTGTGTGTGTGTGTGTGTGTGTGTGTGTGTGTGTGGCCTAGGATCAAATTGTACCAGTGCCTCGCTCCATTACCTCAACATCCTCTCACCTTTCTAAACTGTCTATCTACGTACAGGGCACTTGAACCCCAGCATTCATATTGTGGGGAAAGCTTTCACAGAAGATAGATAGCAGATCGACAAGCTCACAACGTGTCGCGTAGCGAACTTGTCGATCTGCTGCTATGTTCTGCAAACAAACCATTTTTCACAGCAGCCATTTTAACAGGTAAATGCAGGTGAAGATAGTTAAGTTAATTGTGAGTGTCTGACCTGAGGGACTGTCTCCGGTCAGCCATATGGGGTTTAAGTGGTTAAAGAAAAGATTCCAATCATACCAGGGGCCTCTGCAGTAACCACGGTTCACAACCCGACATGTAGCAAGGCAAGGCATGCTGGTTGAAAAAGCTCCTCTGTATTTTTTTTTGCGTCGTCAGCGTTTCGATCTATTCAGATCTTCATCAGGACATGTGTCATATGTCATATGTCTTGATGAAGATCTGAATAGATCGAAGCGTTGACGACGCAATAAAAATACAGAGGAGCTTTTTTTTAGCATCACCAGCTGTGCAGACTCTGTTCTCGTCTTGCACCTGGACCACGGATGTGCGTGCGCTACCTTCTTCTTGTGGTGTGGAGTTCACCTCAGTTCTCCGCGAGAAACCGCCAAATTATCATAATTTCTCGGAGGTGATTACCTATGCAGCTTTTGTAAGTGGAGTCTAAAGTCGTTGTTGTGTTGGTTGATGTATATTTTTTCTTGTCCAGGGCGGGGTGGGAGGCATATCTTTCATGAGGGTTTATATTGACTTCGATAAAGTGAGCAAAGGGCCACACATTGGACTGTTGAATTGAAACTTTGACATGACTATACTGATTTACAGTAAGCTATTTTCCAGGCCTGAAAAGACAAAGACACAAAGACAAGCGCGCTGGCAGGAGGGAAAAGGTGAAGGGACATTATGTGGGGGAAAGGATGGACCCAAACCCTAATGGACCCCTGGAATTGGTTCCGAGATCCGAGTGGAGCCAACATAAAAAAAGAAAAAAGAAAGACGCACCCGGACGGCACCCATTATTTTATGGACCCGACAAACCTAAAATGCTGTTCTAACACAATGTACAGTAGGTGAGATGTCAGCAGTAGTAGCCTACAGTAACAGACATTAAATCGCATGTTTTCACCTCGTTGAATAAGTAATCCATGATCACACATGCCACGGTGCACTTTGATTCCATGGAGGTTTGATGTGCTTTGTGCATGCGCTCTCGGCTCTCACTTTACCTGAAGGGGGAACAACTTTGTTCCCCCATATATTGTGCTGCAGTAATCTGATCCCTGGTCAGTCAGTCTATCATAGCAGCACTTGATTCTAGCAGCCCGAGCCCCGTGGGCATCTGCTGCTTTCACACAGCCAGCATACAAAGAACAACGATTTGCTGTCGTGTATTTGCTTGTCTAACACCTAGTTGATCCGAGTTGAAAGAACAACTGCAAGTAGCCAGTAACAGAATGGTCATTGCGGCGAGAGGCAAGCATGCAGCCGATACGCAACAACGATTGCGCAACACAATGGCAATGTTTGGGTGCTAGTGTCGGTGACCAGCACCGGTCAAAGAAGAGAAAAACAGCGGTCGGCGAGATCAACAAGACAACTGCTAAATAGTGGGGGGACATTCAGGCCCTTCTGACCTCCCTCCAATGACTATGCACAAAGATACATAGATACAAAGCAAAGATACACAGCATATTTGTAGCTTTGTATCTTTGTAGCTGAAGTTGAAACCAGCTCAACTGTTTTGTAGCTGTTGTAGCTTTTGTAGCAGCTACAAATGACGGATGTATCTTTGTAGCTTCATGTCGCCGGCTTCCATTGCAAAAAAAAAATAGTAGCCTCACTAGCCTGTATCTTTGTAGCTGGCAGTGTGAACGCAGCATGAAGGCCCGGGAAAATAAATGTAAACCAATCATGTCAAATATATAAAATTCTTGTGTTGTGACCTATAGGACCCATGCCTTAAGGCCTGCAGGTCCTTGCTTCACAACACAGGAATGTTATGTTAAAACATGCTGCCCCCCCCCCCCCCCCCTTTTTCTAACAGCTGTTTTACAGCTGTACGTTGAGGTTTTACATTATGTTATGAATATGGATGGACTCAAGGCAGACTGTTGTACACTTGTAAACATTTGATATACCATTTGCAGTTATGTACTCAAATGGTAAAAAAGAATGTTTAAATGGTTATGTACTCGTCGTTTTGTTTTCCTTTGAGGACGTTGAGGGGATAGATTGAGGCCGGAGCCGGCCCTTGGGCCGTATGTTGCCCATGTGTGTTCTCTAGTCACTGCAACCAAGAAAAAGGACAGCATTTTACACAGTCCAACAAGTTCTCACATGCAGGATTGTGTTTCTGTCAGCTTCTGTCCAGACATTCTTCTCTCTTCAGTCAGTGCCTGCAGTCAGGAGGGGGAGCCTAGTATAGATCCCTGGGGGACTCCGGTCAATTGTAGTTTTTTTTTCTTCACAGCAGGCATGTTGAGAGGTAAACACAGGTTACACAGGTTAACCCGTTGCTGTCGGGCAGAAACCTCTTATCTCCATATTTTAACTTTTTGTGTTTTTTCGTAAATCAATGCCATAGGGCATAGGCTACTTGATTACACTACAGCGTCACACAAAAGCATCAAAAGTAGCAGATCTACAAGCTCGAAACAAAGCGCGAAGCAACGTGTTTTGAGCTTGTTGATCTGCTACAATTTTTGAATATTACTCTTGAAAACTAACAGTTTTGGACACCCAACAGAGACGTTATGAATGATAACCTCAACTCTCTAGATTTGGTCAATTTTACCTGAGTTGGCTCAGGTAAAAAAAATCACGTAGACCGCTTTTTTTCTCTCCACACCAAATCTCTTTGCCAAATAACAGCCGATCTACAAGATCACACAACACACACTCCCTGGATGCCAGAGTTGAACCTCTGCCCCAAATTCTTCACATGGGCCTGTTAGCGCCACCAGAAGGCAGATTTTTGCTAAACACATTTTTTGACAGTACTTCTACAGATTTTGTCCAAACCTCACGCAAATTGGTACACAGGATCTCTATAGCAGTGGTGTTCTACCGTGTTACGCTATATGACCTGCAGAAATGTTTCATAGCCAAGCGTAGCCCTCTAACCATTTCATCCATTGAAAACGCGCACGCGTATACCCACGACCACGCACATACCCACTACCACGCACATGTCGTGCAGGGAATGATTATCGTATACCTCTGAAAAAACCTAGAACACACCACTGCTCTATAGTCATTAAACGAAACGGGTCATTTAATGCACGCACATTACCACTAGGCCGGGAAGAAATGCCACTTTTTTTTTAACATTTCTGTGTGCCAGCGTGGACAGCTTCTAGTTAACTTCACGCTTCCACACAGAAACGCCCACATGAAACAAACCCATAATTAACTTTTTTTTTGCCTTCAGCTGAGTCAGTGTACCTGTAAGTAAGTCAAAGTTTCAGATAGCAGACCTTGTATAGAACTGCACTTTCTGTGCTTTTCTTTGCAAACTGTTAATAAAGTATTCAATCAATCAATCAATCAAAAGGGTTGGTGCCGTGGTCAGTCACCTTCCCTTATACCGTTGCATCAATGTCAGTCAAAAAACGATCACATTTACTTACTTACTTATTCATAATAATCATTATAAGCAACCATGTGACAACAGTTTATTATACGCAAAGTTACTATACTGTCTCTGTCCCTACCAACTGAGAAGGTGAAGTATAACTGCTGTTTTTGTGTAATCGGTGTTCTTTTCTACGCATAAATAGACCAGAACAGAATTTTTGTGAAGAAATAATGGATTTCCACACAATATAAAATAAATAGTCCAGAACATTAGCTATGTCTACAGTAGTTTGTCAACCGGTGGATATTCAGAACAAAATAATATATTTCTAACAGTCAATAACAATATCATAAGTGTGACACTTATGATATTGTTATTGACTGTTAGAAATATATTATTTTGTTCCGTTTGTCCAGAAATAAGGTTAAGGAATAAGACTGGTCCAACGCGATGCTGCCGGCGTTATCTACCCGGAAATACATTTTTGTCTGTGTGCATGATGTCATGAATCATGATGATTTGGTTTATTACCGTTACAATTTAGGAATTTAGCAGACAGAGCAATTTACAGTATGTATGTACAGCAAGGTCACAGCAGAGTGCTAAGAGAACAAGTAAGCACTACATTAACCCATTAAAACAAGGAAGGCATTTTAGATTTTTCAGAAAACCCTTAGGATTTAGAACAGTGGTTTAGAGCAGTGGTTCTAAAAAATAGCAGATATACAAGCTCACAGCGCGTCACCTTCGTGCCGCGCTGCGAGCTTGTTCATCTGCAATTTTTTTAAACTTTTGAAAAATCTTGAATTCGGATTTTTATAACTCAAATCTTCTATCTTGGGGTCCCTGGCACAAAACATTTTCAGATGGTGGTCCTCGGCCAAATACCTTGACACGAAAAACTTTGAGAACTACTGATTTAGAAGGCATTTGTAGAATCAGCCGCTGCGTTCACACGGGCAGATACAAAGATACAAAAATACACAGCATATTTGTCGCTCTGTCGCTTTGCATCTGTGTTGCTCAAAATGGTCGTTGACGTAATCAAGCATGCTGTGTCATCGGAGCTACAGTTGTAGTTTTGTGTCTTTGTATCTGGAAGTTGAACCCAGCTCAACTTCAATTTGTATCTTTGTATCCTTTGTAGCAGCTACAAACGTTGGATGTTGCTTTGTATCTTCGTGTCGCTGGCTTCCATTGAAAATTTATGGTAGCATGTTTCTTTGTATCTGCCCGTGTGAACACAGCGTCAGGCCTCAGGTTAATGGGTTCTACACTGGCAAATCATAAAGCATTGGTGACATCATGTGACAGATAGAGGGTACGCATTAATGTTTCATCATGGTTCATCATCCAAACTCAAACTGACACAGGAATGGATTACATCTGCATGTCTGCATGGATTATGTGCCAGACGGTTACTGGGAGTCCACCCACCCACCCATTCACCCACCCACCCACCCATGCACACACCCATAGAAAACATGCACAGACACACACAATCACGACATCATTAAAGAAAAGTTTGAATACCAAAATGCTCGCCCCAAAACACAGTCACCCCGGGCGCAAATCCGGCGACCTCGGAACGGTCTCTACCTGGTATTCCTGAACGTAACCTCAGTAAACTATGCCTAAACCTAACCCTAATCATAACTTAACCTCAGTAAACTATGCCTAACCCTAATCTTATTTCTAACCTTATCCTCAGTAAGGGGGGGCGAGCGTGTTTTGGGGCGACTCTTACGGTTACCAGCAGCTTTCATTATACAGCCTATACTGTATATTGTTGCTGCCATTTTCAACCTATCTTCTTTATATAATTGGTCCTCGCTAATGCTCATTATAAAATTGTACCACTTTTGTCTATTTACTCTGTGTCTCAGAGGAGGGCTGTGGACAGTTCAGAAACCCGCCTACCAGTGACATCATCGATGGGGAATCCAAGCTAATAGAAACTGCAGGCGTTCTACTCCTGGAAAGTTAGCATGCTATAATGGAAGCCATTGTTCTCGGTTCTCGCGTTCAAAAAATCTAAATTGTTTGAGGAAGAAATCTGCCTAACGATGATGTCACTGGTATAGGCGGGTGTCCACAGCCCTCCTCTGAGACACAGACCAATTATATGAAGATAGGTTGAAAATGGGTGAAGTCGTCCTTTAAGTGTGTCTGTGGATTTTATGAACATTGAACCAATGAAAAGTATTGACAAGAGCTTGTGACTAAATAATAATAACTACATTGGATCCATTGGAACACAGGTTAAATCTTCTGAAAAGTAACAGTTTTGGACATACAGAAGAACAAGGTTTCCAATCAACAGCAACGCAATATTGAATCAGGCAGACTTGATGCATTTCTGGTTGTATTCTACATTTTCTTTTGTGTAATGCTTCCACTGATCCTACAGTATACAGTATAAATAATTTAGCAGGGCATTCATAGCCAAAAATAGTACAGTATCTCCCTATGAGGTGCGGCACAACAACACTGAAACGTCAGAGAACCAGTTGTATTGGGTATTAAGTACGATTCTGACATTCTAGGCATGATGGGTATGTGGGCCTGTGGTTGGAGGTGGTGTTTTTTTCTGACCAGGACGACATAGTCTTGATCTCTTCAACAATCCAACAACGTGCATCATTCTGTGAACAACCACATGATGTTTGTTTAAAACGTCCACTTCACCAAGGCGCTAAACCACTAGAAAACATACATATACATTTACATTGCCAAAGCAAGTGCCAAAATATAATAAAAACTGTTGAAAATGGGGAAAGTATGTACTACTCCCTCATGGCAAAGTATCATCTGAATATATCTAACACTGAAAAATGTGTGTGTGTGTGTGTATGTGTATGTGTATGTGTATGTGTGTGTGTGTGTGTGTGTGTGTGTGTGTGTGTGTGTGTGTGTGTGTGTGTGTGTGTGTGTGTGTGTAGACGGGCCAGATGAGCAGGAGGAGATGGAGGTTGGAGGCGGGGCCTCTGACCAGACAGATGAAGGAGGAGGAGGTGACAGCTATATTTCACAGGTACACACACAGCCATCAATCATATATATATCCATGGATTGATAGCCTGGCTATGGATTGATAGCCTGGCATGGCCAGACTAATATCACTGCGTAGACAATCTGCTCAGGGCAATTTCTTTTTAGCTGTGGCAGATTCGTCTGGTTTCCAGGCTAATAGATTGATACATGTCCTTATTGATAGTCGGTGAGGGACAGACATAGGACTGGGAGACAGTGGGAGAGAGTGAGACAGTAGAGGGGAATGACATGCAGCAAATGGTCCACCAGAGAGTCCAAACCAAACAAACAAACTGATTCGACTACTTCTCGGCCTTAAGCCCACCTAATTCCAACACACTTTGCTATGGTTTGGGATGGCTCAGTTTGGGATGGCTCAGGGTAGAAGACAGGGTCAAACTAAGGGATAGTTCACCCAAATCATTTCTTTTTTTTAATCGATTAGTCATCCCATGGAGACTATATTCATGGATATTGTTTTGTTTTTGTCGCATTCCTAAGCCAATACTTTGATGACCAGCGGACCGGTAGGCAGCAGTTCCGGTAGGAGACACAAAGGAGACTCTTTGTGTCTCCTAACGGAACCGCTGCCGGTCATCAAACTATTGGCTTAGGAATGTGACAAAAACAAAAAAAATATCCATGGGATGACTATTCGATAGAAAAAAAGTCATTTTGGGGGTGAACTATCCCTTTAAGCAAATGTCACTTTGGTATTTAAGAGATAGTGCCCTCAATACCCTCATTCATACCTGTCGAACTACTTCTCCAAAGTGAGTGACGGCCACAGCCACAATACCAGAGGGAGCATGATGATCTGGTACCACCCAAATTTATGGGAAAGTTCTCATTCTACTGCTCTGCCACCAAAATGTGGAATGCCCTGACACCATCCATTAAAGGATGGTTTCTTTCAAAATGTAACACTGGTTTGTTTCAAAATTGGCCTGAAAAAACATCTAACAGGAGACGAAAAGGGGAGGTAAATGTAACTCTCTTTAAATTGTACAGTGTACAATAGTGTTTATTGTGTACATTTTTTAATGCTATATGTTTATGAATTGAATACACAGGACCACAATGGAAACAAGTCCCCCAGGATGTTTTTGTGTTATCCTTTCAGCTTTAATGTCTTACTTTACCACGTGCTGCTTACATTTCTGACTAATATTCAATCAATCAATCAATCAATCAATCAATCAAAAGTTCCTGCCTACCATCGTGGAGACAGAAGGGTTTGAATCCTCCACGGGGCCTCCGGCTTGGCCGGGCTCTCCAACCAACACAATTGGCCGTGTTGGCTGGTGGGACGCCACTACTATAGCACTACTGTAGGTGTGAGACAGGAGTGTAGGACCCTGGGGGGGGGGGGAGATCTCTGTTGCTGCACTACAGCCACCCAGGTTGGTCTGGGTGCCTGAACTAACATTCTTTTGTTTGTCTTCAAAGCCTGTTACGGTCTTTCTTGCACCTCTCTATTATTGTGGAACTTTTAGACCAATCTCCCAGCTCCAGGTCACTCAGATCTGACGGTCAGCTGTCAACACAAATCTTGAATGGGGGTGCCTGGCACAAAATCTTTTCAGATTTTGGGGGTCCCGCGGGCGATATACACCTACATTTTGGGGTCCTTGACATGAAAAAGTGTGAGAACAACTGGTCTACCTCCTCCCCCACACCGACAGTAGGGGTCAACGGTGACAGGGACTACAGTATACACATGGGGAGGATTGGCATAATGACTAAATTGGCAGAAAAATGTCAAATGGGAAAAAGATAAAGACAAAGAAATGTGGGCCATCTTGTATCATGTCTCTTTCTCTCTTTGTCTCTTTGTCTCTCTGTCTCTCACTCTTTCTTTCTCTTAACCCACAAATAAATCCCCTGAAGAGAATGACCGTTGTGATGCCACACAGTACAATTCACAGAGTGTTAATTTGACTTTGAAAGTGTAAAGACAAGTGACCCGTGTGGGGATGAGATAAGAATTCAGCTGCTATAGTAGTAGTGGTGTGCACTTTATGCCTCATTGGATGAGCCCTTACCGTGATAATCTTAGTCTTGTGTGTGCGTGTGTGTGTGTGTGTGTAGGACACACTCAGTGGGGAGGAGTGTCTGAGCGAAGAGGAGAAAAACAGACGGAGAGCCGAGAAGAGGAGAGCCAAGAGGAAAGTGAGTATAGAGAGATGGACCAGCGCCACCAACAGTCCACTTACACACACTACACCCAAACACAATGACCCATAATGGGTCTATTTTTACATACACTCTCAAAGTGAAACTTATGTGGTTTCACAATGAGATCTCCAGAAACGTAACCACTTCTAGACTTAGTAAACTGGACTTGAGTTGGCTCTGTTCTTGCTTTTCTTCCTGTCTGCACCAAATCTCCTCGACAAAAATAGACTATCTACACAATGAGCTCACGTGAGCTTGTAGATCGGCTATTTTTGGCTAATGTTTCCCCCAGAATATGGATGCTGGTGGGGTACAACTGGTTAAAACTAAATTCAGAATTTGTCTGCTCAGATTGTACAAACATGAAATCTTATGTGTCCTGTTTACTGTCAGAGTGTGAGACAGGAGTATAGGACCCAAGCGCAGAAACGACGAGACAGAGCAGTCTAAAATCAAGGGTATTTAACCTAAAATCGTGAAAATTTGTGCAAATCGTTGAATATATATATATATATATATATATATATATATATATATATATATATATATATATATATTTTTTTTTTTTTTTTTTTTTTTTAAAAGCGTTAGGATTTAGACTTTTTTTTTTTATCGGCCTCAGGTCTTAATGGGTTAATAAGAAAAAAACAGGAAACACAGGAAGCACACTGGGAAACTGAAATTTACTGGGAGACACTAAACATATCTGGAACAGATATACTTACATATAAGTAAGTAATAAACTGGCTAAGTGAACTCAAAGACAGAATCAACACAGGTATTGGCTGGGGCACAACAGGACACAGGTGGAGAACATGTGACTAATCAAAGGGTAGACAGGACAGGACAGCTCCAAAGCGAAAAGGAAACATTGGAATGATACTACAAAATAAGGTACAAGGAGACAGATCCTCCTGACATTGACCCTGGATTCCAGAAGGCAGTTAGTACCAAGGACAAGTACTACTGTGTATCGTCTCTGTCGGGTGGAAACATCATCTGTCCAAAACTGTTACTTTTCAGGATTCAAATTTAAAAATGGCAAAAGATCTGCTACTTTTGCCATGATTTTGTGTGACACTGTATCAAGTAGTGCGTCCATTTACAAAAACACATAATGGAGATAAGAGGTTTCTGCCCGACAGCAGCGATATGAAGCAAGAATTATGTGACCGATCAAGCATTCACCTATTAGCCCAGGCCTGGACCGCTGGCGTAGCGGTCCGGGCACCTGGGCTGCAATGCAATGGTTCGAATCCCAAATCCCGACTACCTTTGCTGCGTGTCACTCCCCGTCTCTCTCTCCCCATTTCCTGTCAATCTACTGTACACTATCAATTGCCACAGAAATATCTAAAAAAAGATAAACAATAAAGTATTCTTCTAGCCCACCATAGCCTACTACTGTACTGTATGTGTCAATGTGACTGAAAACGCCATCTTCTCCTTTCAGAGACAGAAACAACGGAAGAAACAAGAGAAAGAGGAGAAGATGGAGGATTCACCAGGCCAGGCGAGACTCATTTCCTTCCCCTTTCTGTACTTCTCTACTCTATTTTGTCTGTGGTTCAATTTGACCGTCACATTCCATGCTACATGGGATGTTTGCAATGTTGGGCGTTCTTGGAATTTAAGCTTATTCAACCGTTATATACTCACTATCTTAAGTCCATCTGGAGAAGAGCATCAGCTACAATGCCTAAAACAATAACGCTGTGCTGAAATTCGCACTCATGGGCCCATGATGAGGATGGAATAGTTGAAATGCCTTCCTACACTTCTCATTGAAATGTTTCAAGGGTTATGAGGGTCATTTTGCCAACCGAATTTAAAACCACTGATGATTCAAATCCACAAAAATGTTGTTGTTCCCTAAAAAACCAAGGTCTGAAGAGACAGAAAGAAATACTTTTCATGCCGATGGGGGGGGGGGGGGGGTTCTACTGTATGTTGCGCAGTGAAAATAGCCGATCTACAAGCTCTCAATGCGGCACAGACGCATTGAGAGCTTGTAGATCGGCTATTTTCGGTTATTGTTTTAAGATCGGAGCATTTGAAGTGATCAAACTAGCAATATGTTCAGCCAAGCATTTTCCATAAAATCTTAATAGTCTTGGATCATAGTTCATATAAAAGCTAAGGTTTTAAAGCCTCAATCTGCGATTTCTTCACCTGGTTGGGCAGTATGTACAGTAGAACAGCAGGAACAATATTTACTAAAACATTTGACATTGTTTTAGGTAGGGATCACACATTAGTTTAAACATTTTCAGTTGGGAGGTTTTATTTTGCTTTAATCCATGCGTTCCATGGTGCAGTAGTATTTTGTCTCTACTCCGTCCTCAACTCTGAAAAAGTTGCTCTGTGTCCCCGAAACAGGGTCAGGGAGATGGAGCTGGAGGTGATGCGTGGGAGAGCGACAGTGATGAGGAGGAAAAGACGACCGCGGAGGAGGAGAAGAAGAACAACACAGGAAGAGCAGCTCCTTTCAGGAGCAACAAAGAGCCACCGCCTCCTCCCCCTCCCCCTCCCCCACCTCCTCGCCCCGCAGCCCCTCCTGCCCTGGTGACAACCCGGAACACCGGCAACAACCGTCAGCCGCCCGCCTGCAGAGCCGTGGAGGAGGTGGGTGGATGATGATGGCATGCTAGACAGGCCTCAGAATCACAAGCAGTTTCATTGTCACATCATCACAGGTTTTATGCTGCGTTCACACCCAAGCCCGCAGAAACCAGAGGTTGCATTGAACTGCAATGGACATGCTGGCCATTCATAGGTACTGCAGCTTAAAGCAGCCTGGGGCCACTGTCACGAATGAGCGAAAACGGTTTCGACCAATGGGCTCGACTCACGAGCTTGCGCACAGGGTTGCGCACGGAGACGTGTCACAGAAGCACCAAATAGGCCCCGCATCACATTTCACAACCCTGGAAGAAGGGGTGATTTTGGAGTATGCGCTGGGTGAGCAACTCAATGCAAGTGGATGGGCGGGGATTTCCAGTGCCCTCTCTATTATTTTAACTCTGTGGTTCACACGGGCAGATACAAAGATGATACAAACAATGATACACTGCATATTTGTCGCTTTGTATCGGTGTTGCTCAACACGGTCGTTGACGTTGAGTTGTAGTTTTGTATCTTTGTATCTGGAAGTTGAACCCAGCTCAACTTCAATTTGTATCTTTGTATCTTATGTAGCAGCTACAAACGTCGGATGTTGCTTTGTATCTTCATGTCACTGGCTTCAATTGAAAATGCATGGTAGACTGTATCTTTGTATCTCTGTCCGTGTGAACGCAGCATGACACAGCTTTATTCAAGTAGGGTGAAATTAGTTTTCGTGCAAAGCTACACCGTTTTGTTGTTTTCCAAGAAAGAACAAAAAGGGGAAGGATGAGGGGGAGAACATTTTTAAATCAAGGGGAATTAAGCGCTGAGTTGCGTGGAATGGAATGTGGAAGTGGCCAGAGGGGAGAGACAGAGAGAGAGTGTGAGAGAAGGGGAATTACGCCGGATTTATATTTATAGTTGCACACTAGTGTTGCCTGCGGTAAATAGCAACGACGCGTTGTGAGCTACGTTGTGAGCTGTACGGTGAAACAGCTCTCAAAGTCACTATTTTCGCACATAAACAAACAAAGCTGATTCAGACAATATAGAACCAAACCCAGTATTGTTATTATAAAAATGTCAACTTCCTGTTGATTTTACTATTTGAAGAGCCGATCTGGATCTGCGGATCCAAACAGTACTGGGTTTGGTGATGTTCTATATTGTCTGAATCAACTTTGTTTACGTTCGTTTACATGCTAAAAGAGTGACTTTGAGAGCTGTTTCACCGCACAATGTAAGTCAATGAGGAGTATATTTAGAATTATCCATTTCTAATCAATAGAGCAATTATTTTTGATTTCTTGTCCACCTTTGGAGTTACATCATGGCCTTTAAGAAGGTGATAAAGAGGCGATCCAAGACCTGGAGGACGTGGTCAGAGCCGAGCAGGGCCAGAGAGGAGCATTACCTTGACACTGTGGCTATTTGACATATTCAAGCGTTACAAGCAGATGACCAATGACGTGTTTACCAGTACAACCCATGAAAAACCAAGGCCATGTCAAGAAGGAAAGAACACGTTCTACATCATGGGCCATGTGCCATTGACGCATTGGGGAGGCAAACTGGAGTCGGATCAAAGTTTGACGTGTCTTCTTTTATTTTTCAGATTGTATTTTTTACAAAGGTCTAAATCCAAAAACAGTGTTTATTGTCCCACTGGCTCTCATTGACTCCAGTGCATTACATAAAACCTTTGGCTCCAGTTTGCCTCCCAGCGCGATAAATCTGCTAGCTGGAATTGCCGGACAAAGAAAGTGATGTTCATGTACTTTCCTTCTGTACATGGCCTTGTGAAAAAACTAGCAAGTGAAGTCAACAACCAAAAATAACAAGACAGCAAAGTCTAGAGATATTTCAATTACAGATATAGACAGTTGCAGAAGCATGCTAGATTATAAAATAACACTATGATAATGATGTTTTGGGTGTACATATTAAAATAGTAATCGACAGTATACCCTTGTTCTTTCCTTGTCTTCTCTCTCCCCTGACGTGGTGGTACTGTAGGTACAAGACGTTCTACTGTATGTGCAGCCCCTGCTCACACACACGTGTTCAAAAATTCAAGCATTCATGCATCAGTACATTGTTTACACAATATATCCTCAAGGACCGCAATGGAAATAAGCCGTCAGCTTTATTGCGTTATCCTTTTGATAATGGTGGAACCTATGTACTTATGTATGCAATGCATTGCACATATTTATTTTAAAAGAGTTGTCAATGAAAATGTCAAAGTTAAACTTAAGCGTTTGATTCGATTTCAGTCAGAGATGATCCCTAAGGTTGGAGGTTGATAGTAAAATGAGGTCCAATTGTGGTTGAAATTCCCCCTCTAAGCTGATGTTTTGGCTCAATTAGTTGGTCCTTAAAAAAAATATATTTTTTATCAATTACACACCCCACGAAGCCTCGAATTCATGGGAATTTTATTTCTAGAGTCTCCTACCGATACTCTATTGAGTCTCCTACTGAGCAGCCACCCGGTCATCAAATTATTGGTTGAGCAATGTGACAAAAACAAAAATCTCTATGAATTCAAGGCTTCATGAGGTGTGTAATTGATAGAAAATAAGTAATTATTTGGGTGAACTGCTCCTTTAATGAATGTCTTCTTCACCTGTGTGTTTCAGGAGCCAGAGTGGGACGTGAACAGTGCGTTTGTGGCCGGCGCCGCCAGCCACATCAAACCCAAAAGCCGACGGAACAGAAAGGGACAGAGCTCACGAGAGAATAAGGAGAACGAGGCTAGGAGCAGCCAGGTACACACGCACATACACACACACACACACACACACACACACACACACACACCCGGGGGGGGGGGGGAGAAATTCAAGATTAGCCCATTGAACTCTATAGTGAAAGTTAGAAGAATACATGAAACATTGCATTTCAATAAACATCACGTAGTAATAAGGAAGTCAGAATGAATAATGAACATATTATATTATGTATTATACACATACAGAGCTCTTCACAGGTTCAAAATGACAGACCCAACCCCTAATGGACCCCTGAAATTGGTTCCGTGATCCGAGTGGAACCGACATTAAAAAAAAGAAAGACGCACCGGGACGGCACCCATTATTTTATGTACCCGACCAAACCTAAAATGCTGTTCTAACACAGTCGGCGAGATGTCAGCTATACTCCATGCTGTAGGAGCCTCCAATAAGAGACATTGACAATGACATTAAATTGCATGTTTTCACCTCGATTAATAAGGAATCCATGATCACACACGCCACGGTGCACTTTGATTCCACAGAGTGTAGTTTGAGCGTGCACTCTCGGCTCTCACTTTAACTGAAGGGGGAACAACTTTGTTCCCCCATATATTATTGCGCTGCAGTCATCTGATCCCTGGTCAGTCAGTCTATCATAGCAGCACTTAACTTTAGCAGCCCGAGCCCCGCGGGCATCGGCTGCTTTCACAACCACAGCCAGCATACGAAGAACGACGTGTTGCTTAGCTTGTAGTTGTCTGACACCTAGTTGATCGAGTTGAGTGAGAGAGGCACCGGCTTCGGATGCTGTCAATGCACTGAATGGGACATTATCACGTTTATCATGTATCACGTAGGTGAGATACTGACCTACCCACGTTTAATCAGACTATTGATTGGTGAGATACTGTACTGACCTACCCGGGGGCAAACGCTCACCCCGAAACATGATTTACGATTCTGTCCCTATCGACACATAACTCGGACAGCGCTGAGTCGGCTGAGACGGCAAGCCTCCGACGCGGTCCAAAACTATACTTTACACCATTGGTTCTCAAAGTGGGGTCCGGGGACCCCCAGGGGTCCTTGAGGGAGTACCAGGGGGTCCCCAGCTAAATGATAGATTAGGCACCAAAATGGACCCTTGTGGGTCTGTAACTCTGAGAGTGTACAAATGGAACCAAATGGACCCTAACGGGTCCATTTGGTTCCATTTGTACACTCTCAGAGTTAAATTGACATAGACTTTACATTATAAATTGCGGTCCAAGTGATAGAAATGCCATTAAATGGGGGTCTGTAGCCCTAATGCATGTCAAACTGGGGGTCCTTGAAATTAAAATGGTTGAGAATCACTGCTAGAGCCGTAAAAAAATCTTCTCTTATGGGGGTCCCTGGCATATCTTTTCAAATGGGGGTCCGCGGGCTAATAAGTGTCAATTTGGGGGTCCTTGACATGAAAAAGTTTGAGAACCACTGCTTTACACAAAACACCAACTGAGCCCCGTCGGTAGGTCAGTATCTCACCAATCAATGGTCTGATTAAACGTGGGTAGGTCAGTATCTCACCCACTTAGACCAATCAATAGATGATTGAACGTGATAATGTCCCATTCAGTGCATTGACAGCATCCGAAATGGGTGAGAGAGCAACAGCACGTGGCCAGTGACAGAACGGTCATTGCGGCGAGAGGCAAGCATGCAGCCAATACACAACGACAACTACTGTGCAACACAATAGGAAACGGTGGGGTGCTAGACCAGCAACGGTCAGGGAAAATAAATAAATAAATAGACCAGTCAATCGCAATAGTGTCCCCCCAATAGTGGGGGGACATTCAGGCCCTTTTGACCCCCCCTCCACCTGGGAGCAGGAGTCCCCAGTTGCCCCAGGTTCAATCCCAGACCTGGCCAGCAATGTGTCAAATATGACCGGTTGGGTACTCTGTCAATAAACAAATCTTTAAAGAAAAAAAATATATATGACCGGTTGAAGTGTCCATTTCACAGGGGGACGTCATGCAGTTAGCCTACAGTTTACCAGTTATTTTTTTTGGGTTACTTTTGACATTGTTAATATCGATTTGTTTGTTCCAGGTCCAAACCAACTTTTAGGGTTCTGAACCAATTAATGTTGTACTGTACCTGTACGAATGTATGATACATGAAATTCTAATGCCACCAGATGTTGTTTGACCTTCAGCTTGGGCCATCATCATCACAGGAAATTATGTGGGATGTACTACATGCAAAAAAGACCTTTAGTGTCACATTTACCACTGTACTGTGATCACAGGTGGAGAGTAGTAAGGATCCATTGAAGAAGAGAGGAGTAGCACTAACAGGTGAGTCTTAAAGAAAATTCACACAGCTGTCAATTTGTTCTTAAAGGGATAGTTCACCCAAAAAATTACCTTTTTTTCTATCGATTACTCTGGAACCGTCAGCGGTTCCGTATGGAGACACAAAGGAGACTCTTTGTGTCTCCATACGGAACCGCAGCCGGTCATCAAATTATTGGCTCAGGAATGCGACGAAAACTAAAACATATCCATTAATTCAAGTCTCCATGGGGCCAGTAATCGATAGAAAAAAAGTAATTTTGGGGGTGAACTATCCCTTTAATGGACCATTTCAGACATTTTCAACCTTGTCTTCATATGATTCATCCTCACTAGCTTGGGACAAAAATTCAGACCGGGAGTCATACACCCTTCCAGGCCACCGTACCCACATACTACATGAACACACATGAACGTATCACCCGGACAGTCCGCACTCACACACATGCCTTGCACGTGCACACACGTGACAGCCTGACAGTGCTTCAGTTCAGGCCATAACAATAGTACATTTTGTCTGAGTATATATTAGCATGTATTAAAAAATACATATACCACACACTGTAGGCCTATAGTAGTAGTCACTACAACACTCACTTCTACTGTACAGTATGTCACAGGAACAATCTATATGAATTCAACTGTTATATCATTATTCCTTTCCACCTGGGCTAAGTAATCACCGAAAAGCATTATTCCATATATACCAACAGTCACACAAAAGTGTTCTATATCCAGTCCAGTGCTTTTCCATTCCCTACATACAACATACCATCAAATATTCCCAACAAAATGTTTCCCTCAATACAACAGTCACAACAGGACTCCTAAAATAATGCTATGGTATTATGAAAGCATGATTGTCTTTTGTCATCAAATTAGCTTACCAATAGTCCATATAATATGCCAATACCAATATTCAACAAGAGGAGAATAAGAGTAAGAATAGTAAACATATACAGTAGTATGTCACAAGCAACTTTCAACTTGTGTGTGATGTTATTTCAGTAACATTAAATGTTGACAAAAAGTCAACTCACTCAACTATAAGAGATGTAGGTTTAATGTTTGTGATGAGAGACATACTACCACAACAAACCACATCTTCTAGCACTAAATGGAATAAGCTTTGCCAGTAACAAGTAGCCTAATGCCAAGGCTGAATGTTTATAGCTAAACATTCAGCCATATAGAATAGCCTACCAACTTGTGTCATGTTATGAACTAAATGTTTACAGCTTGTTACAGGCGGGTGAGAATACAATGCTCATAGTAACATAATCCCTCGGAATATACAAATAACTCAATATCATACCAGTTAAGTCCAACTGTGGACTTGTTTGTTGTGGCATCTAGGTCTGTGATTCTCAACTTTAATTTTAAGGACCCACAGCTGCAGTGCATAATGTATTGATTAGGCCAAGGACCTGAGAGATGAAAAATGATTAACTGTTAATCATAGCTGGTCTAAAGTATTCCTGAGAACCCCATGTGTTGAGAAGAATCAGTGTTGTGCAACTTACTTGCGACAGCAGCAGCATATTTGACTGACAGGGGGCTTTGAATATCAGTCATTTTGAAACACCTCCTACACATGACATGACAGACACACTCAGGACTTTTTTCTTGTCCTTTCAGCTCCACCGCTCTTTTTCCTACTGGGAATGGGCTTGGGGTCCATATTTGATAAAGATAACATGACCAAATGTCAATTAATCTCTCCTTCTCAGGAGTCTCAGCAACAGTCTACACCTCCGTCACGTTGCTGTTCTGTTTACAACTGCACTGGTGGGAGGGGTGGAAAAAAGCTAAAACAAACCATTCACATCTGACTCTTGATCCTTCCAAAACACACTTTGATTCCTGACGTTTTGACCAATCCAACAAACTAGGCACTTATCCTATGTCGTTATCGTTTTTGTTTTTGTAAACGGGGACCCCCAGGGGTCCTTGGCGGGGGGGGGGGGGGGGGGGGGGGCAAAATGTGTTAATACAGCATCCTTTTAACCACTTTATCCATTTATATGTTGGCAAAAATAGCAGATCTACAAGATCACAGCGCAGCACAAAGTGACGCATCTGCTATTTTTGAACAAATTTGGAAAAATCTCAAAAATGTTTGAACATTTTTGAATAATCGTTATTTCATTTTTTTTACACAAATCTTCTCTTCTGTGGGTCTCTGGCACAAAACCTTTTCAGATGGGGGGTCTGCAGCCAAATACACATTAATTTAGGGGTCCTTGACATCCTTTGAGAACCACTGCTTAAAAGCTTAATTTATGCCCTGCCGTACACCGGTGTTGCGCGCCACTCCACAAAACGGCGTAACTATATTGTAGATCAGCTATTTTCGGCGCGCAACACCATCGTACGAGGTTGAAGTAACAAACAGCTCAGGCTTAAAACTGTTTCGTCTAGTCGCACATTTTTGGGTCTAAACTCGGCTTTACAGAGTCAGCAGAATTCCACAGTATTGGGTGTTCAATAACTTGAACTGTGTGTGCGTCGTGTGTGTGTGTGTGTGTGTGTGTGTGTGTGTGTGTGTGTGTGTGTGTGTGTGTGTGTGTGTGTGTGTGTGTGTGTGTGTGTGTGTGTGTGTGTGTGTGTGTGTGTGTGTGTGTGTGTGTGTGTGTGTGTGTGTGCCAGAGGAGGGCATCCAGATGTTCAAGCAGGGCCTGTACAGCCAGGCTGTGGACATGTTTACAGCAGCCATTCATTGCGACCCCCAAGACCACAGGTGAGCTGATCTACAAGGATGTTACAACAAGTAGTTCCCTCTACACCGACTCTACGAAAATAGCCGATCTACAAGCTCACAACGCCTCGCAGCACGAGGCGTTGTGAGCTTGTAGATCGGCTATTTTCGGCTAATGTTGCCCACCACACGGCGGAACCACACGTTACTGCCTTACCCCCGGCAGTAACTTTGAGGACCCCCTAGGGGTCCCGGACATCCTGTTGAAGACCCCTGATTTAAGTCATTCATTGTCTCTCTCTCTGTCTCCCTGTCTGTCTCTCTCTCTCTCTCACACACAGATTCTATGGGAACAGGTCTTACTGCTACTGGTGTCTGGAGCTGTATTCTGCAGCCCTAACGGACGCCATCAAGTCCATCAGGCTGGCTAAAGATTGGCCGAAAGGATACTTCCGCAAGGGAAGTGCTCTCATGGGGCTGAAGGTGAGCGGCATCCGAAAAAAACATGTTTAATCCATTAAGACAGAGAACGTATCAAAAACATGTATAAATGGTGGTTAATTTCTCTATTTTTATTGTGTGTGTGTGCGCGTGTGTCTGTCTGTGTGTGTGTGTGTGTGTGTGTGCGTGTGTGCGTGTGTGCGTGTGTTGTTAGCGTTACAGTGATGCAGAGAAGGCCATGGAGCAGGTGTTACAGCTGGATGAGGGCTGTGAGGAGGCCACCAACGAACTCTTCAACTGTCGCGTCTTACAGCTCATGGTATCAATCAATCAATCAATCAATCAGTCAATCAATCAATCAGTCAGTCAGTCAGTCTGATGGATGTTGATGTGACAGATATCGTTGCTGTCGGGGCATAAACCTCTTATCTCCGTATTTTAACTTTTTGTGTTTTTTACGCGAATCAACACCCTACTTTGATCATACTACAGCGTCACAAAAAAGCATCAAAAGTAGCACGAGCACGAGCTTGCAGATCTGCTACTTTTGATGCTTTTGAATTTGCATTCTGAAAAGTAACAGTTTTGGACATATGAGGTTTCCTTTCCACCCGACAAGAGACGATATAATAATCTATCTATCCATGATGACGAATACCTAGATAAATAGACAGACAGACAGACAGACAGACGGGATCAATCTATCGCTTTGTCTGTCTATCACTTGATTTCTCTGTATCGATCTATGGATTCCCCCCCCTTATAGGACTTGGGTTTTGACGAGGTCCAAGGCGTTCTGCTGCTAGAGAAGTTTACTACAGTCCAGGCTGCCCTGGGTTCCTGTGACCTCAAAGGTAACTGCAGACCAAAATACTGCTTATCTTTAAAAAACGTTTAATATACTGCTTATCTTTAAAAACGTATCTTTAAAAAAAACTCTTTAAAAACTGCTGATGTGGTGGAAAAAAATATTTTTTTTTTTTACTTAAGTAAAAGTATCAATACTGCAATGTAGAAACACTCAAAATTGACTTGAGTAAAAGTACAAAAGTATTGGCATCAAAATATACTTAAAGTACCAAAAGTAAAAGTACTCTTTATGCAGAATGTCCCGTTTCACAAGTTTAAAATGTCTTAAATGTATAAAAAAGCAGCTATACAAGCTCACAACGTGTCGCATTGCAGCGTGTTGTGAGCTATTAATAGTCTCCTAATGATACTCTATTGAGTCTCCTACTGAACAGCTGGATGTATTTAGTTGAAGTATTTCAGGATTGTTGACATGTTTTTTACCGCTGATTATATGGTATGGGTAACATACCTCTGAGTTAATTCCTATTTTCTCTTTTCTTTTTCTCAAACAGTAGAACACACGTGTGGAACGGACCTGAATGGGTACGTTGGATAACGTTGTTGACTTTTTGTAAATTAATGCCCTACTTGATCATACTACAGCGTCACACGACACAACACGTAATATTTATTACGATTCTTCATTTGTTGTTTTTTCTTGTATATTTTCTTGCCACACGTTGTGCAGCACTTTGGTCAACCGTGGTTGCTTTTAAATGTGCTTTATAAATAAAATTGACTTGACTGTTTCATCCTCATCCTACCTTTCACTCTCTCTCTCTCTCGTCCCTCTATTCTCCTGCCCAGGAGTCCCTGTCCGTCCCTGTGGGTGGGGAACGTCACTGTGGACATCACAGAGAAAGACATACGGGACCTCTTCAAAACGTAAGGCTGTGTGACGTGTCCACAGTGACGGGATACACTTATTTGTTTTAGCTCTTGCTCATTTGATTTTCCTACTTGTCACATCTGTTTAAGAAAGTAGGTAGCTGATATATTGATATATTTTTTATAAGACTTCTGGTGATTAGTAGTTTCGTTCCCTACCTATGTTGAATGCACTTATTGTAAGTCGCTTTGGATAAAAGCTAAATGACTGTAATGTAATGATTACCGTTGCTCTTATCTCCATATTTTAACTTTTTGAGATTTTTTTCATAAAGGAATGCCCTACTTCAGGGGTCTTCAACCTTTTCAGGCCAAGGACCCCCTAGCTGAGAGAGAGATGAAGCAGGGACCCCCTCTATATACAATTGTGTTTCAGATTAAAAAAAAATGTTTAGGTGGTCTACTCTTTTTTCCCTCTACACCTATGCCTCTTTGCCAAAAATAGCCGATCTACAAGCTCAGTGAGCTTGTAGATCGGCTATTTTTGGCTAAAGTTCTCCTCAGAAAAGGGATGCTAGGGTTCAAGTGGTTACGGTAAAATAAAAAATCCTATCACACAAAGATTTGGCGGACCCCCTGTAGTAACTCTGAGGACCCCCTAGGGGTCCCGGACCCCCTGTTGAAGACCCCTGCCCTACTTGATCATACTAAAGTGTCACACAAAATGATCAAAATGAGCAGATCCACAGGCTCGAAACACTGGCGTGAAGCGGCGCGTTTTGAGCATCTTGATCTGCCAATTTGATGACTTTTCTAATTTGAATCCTGAAAACTACTGTAACATATGAGGTTTCCACCCGACAGAGTATATATAGTTATATTTGACCTACAGGTATATTTACGTAATATTGAAAACAGATCAATTCTGCTGTCAGCAGAATCTGGCTCGAGAGATTAGAAAACCGCTATGGTTTAAATCAATCATGTGTTATGTCTGGGATTCAAACCTGCATCTCCCGTGTGGAAAGCCAACATCTTAACCACTAGCCGAAAGGGGATTCCCCCTTGGGGCGGGGGAGGTATTAGGCTTTTGGTCATCAGGCAGAGGCTCTGAGCCACTACTGCTACACCTGCACATCCCTACATCATGGCTTTACTTTGAGGACGTCTTTGTTTCCATGCTTACTTACAGGTACGGAGAGATAGAAAGCATCAGGGTTCTACATGAGCGCTTCTGCGCCTTTGTCAACTTCAAGAATGCCAACATGGCTGCCACGGCCTTGGAGAGGTTACAGGTGAGGGACCGGGTGTCTGGTTATTACAAATACACTTTATATTTATTAATCACTCAAAGTTACAACGTGCTTTACATATAGCTGTAGACAAACGTACTTGAAGCTCGACTATGCAACTCGTGGGGAGGTACACACCTGTCTTTGATGCATTCATTGATAAGAGAGAGCACTAACGAACACATAATGTTAGTTCCCCCCACAGACAGAGGTGTCCCTGCACATGAATGATATATAGTGGCTGATAGAGGGAAATGATGGCTTAAAGAGTTTTAAATATCTATACATGAAATAGGCAAAAAGTTACACAGTTTACCTTTAAAGTCAACAACAGAACAGCTGACCGTGTCTATTAGCATCACATGGTAACAAACGCGGATGTTTGCAGCACACAATGCGATCTGAAGTCTCAGTCTATGTGTCCAATCAATATGTTTATCTAACAGGCTGCACTCAAACATGTCATGCCTGGCTGAAATGTCTGTGAGTCATTTTTGTTCTGTCATGTTGTTATAACTATGCTTTGATATCATGTTGGCAGGCTACTATATAGTAGCCTTTGCTGCCAAGCATTGATCTCTCTGACACACACACTAGTGTTGATTTCGTCGACTAAAACTATGACGAAAAATGTTCGTCGACTACTTTTTTTCACTGACGAAAACTAAATAAAAACTAAATACAAACTAAGCTATGATGACTAAAATTAAGACTAAATATAATGACAATTTCGTCAACAAATAAAAACTAGACTAAAATTAGTGAGGGACTAGAGAAGAGATCCAGTAGAACTAAAAGGCAATTAAGTAATTTTATGTTTGGTTGCGCTCGGGTGTTGCGCTCTGAAAATAGCCAATCTACAATCTAAAACTAAATGGAATTTTATTCAAAAGACTATGACTAAAACAAAATCAATATTTGCTGTCAAAATCAACACTGTGACACACACGTTCAGTACCAATGACATATGACTACGACAGAGAAACGAAAAGGAGTTCTGTACTGTACTGTGTCTGATGATCTTGTGATCTGTCTGTTGACTTGTCTGCATGACCTTATGTTTTTGTCAGATGAACCTTTGACCCAACAACAGCATCGGTGTGTGCATTACTGTCTGTCACGCTCTTCTAGAGTCTATAGTTCAGTCACTTCTCTAAACCACAAACGGTTTCACATCCTGTTCCTGCCGTAGAAGAGCATCTTATGCCTTGTCAACAAGGCACAAGATGGCTTTCCTGCTCTGATGCATGCACTTCAAGATTGCTTTATTTGTCATTTGTTTTCCATCTGCAAGCAGATTCAGAGAAAAAAAAAGCGAGATTATGTTTCTCAAAAATATATTCATAAAATAATAAATAAATGGTGCAAAAAAAACACGTCATAAAAAACAAGCGTAACCTGATAAAAAGTATAAAAACTGAATGAAATTCACCTATAGAGTTAATCTCATCTAATGCATAGGAATGCATACCTCCCAAGTTCATATACGGGAGATTGGAGGTGGTTGGAGCTGTTGAGCAAGTCTGTGAAGTCTGTGACGTGCACATGCTGTGTATCGCAGATCATAAATTATTTAAAGTATGGCTGGTGCTGTAATCTTTGCTTCAATCTTAACTCACCGAAGTTGTTAATTAGTTAGATTTATATCACAGAAGTTTTTGAAAGCAAGGCACAAATAAAGTTCAAATGAAGCAGCATGGTAAGATAATATTGTGTCCTGTGAGAATGTAACGTTATGTCATTGCAAGCACGTGTGTGTGTGTGTGTGTGTGTGTGTGCGTGTGCGTGTGCGTGTGCGTGTGCGTGTGCGTGTGCGTGCGCGTGCGCAATGACCTGGCATACATAACATGCAAACTAAATGACATTTTAGCCTTTGCATAAGCCTGCAAGGTCGTCAAGGCTAGGGCAAGTGCTATTCGGGCTAAGGTAGATACAAGTATCTGTGTTGTCGCAATGCGTAGTGCATTTTTTGTCCTTGCTATGCATTAGCCTAACTGTTAAAGGCTTTTTAACTTTTCCACAAGAGTGCCTTGGTCTCATCCCTTTTTTTTGCATCAATTCTGTCACCCAGTTGTACTTTTTACACTAGCCAAGCAGACGGGCTCCTTCCTCTCTTTTTTCTAGACACAAGTAGATTTGGGTCTTAAACCCCTTTTAACCTCAGCCAAGTGACTTAAGAACAGTAAATTAGGTACAGCTGGGTCATTTACATCTGGGACCTTGTCTTGATGTAATCCCCCCTCTCTCAGTCTCTACTGGCCCCCGCACTTCACAAATCGCCCGGGCTCCCCTGATAACGAGGCACACGATGGTCGCTCAACTCGTTCAATAGACTAATTGCTCAGTAAACAACCGTTCAGTACGGTATGGACACTATTAGACACGCATACTGTGGGTTCTCTTGTATTTTTCTTCGTCTTGCTCTATGCAAGCACTGCTATAGTGTTGTATACTGTATATTGTATGTTGTATATTGTATTTTGTTTTGACAATTATTGATCGCACTGCTTTGAATTGTGATGTCTTTCTATCATACTGTATCTACTGTACTTTTTTCTTGCCCCGTAATCTGCATCTTAACTGCTGTGCTGTCTTTGGCGACTGAATTCAATAAAGTTCTTATCTTACTGTGGGGGGGCTGGCATACAAATTACAACATAGTGTGGTTGTTTACATTAGATGACAACATGTTAATAATATAACCACACTGTATCAGGGAACGTTACGCCTGGTTCAGTCACACACAGGTCAACAACACAAGTGACTGACAGTGTGATTGTTGTGTGTCCTCCTGTCCAGGGCGTGGAGCTGGAGGGCAGCAGGCTGGTGATCAGGTACCCTGACCGCTGGCTCCAACAGAGAACCAGCCTTAACACCGGCTCAGCCGCTACAGGGTATGTACTACTAGCTTTGTGCAGCCTGAGGCGTTATTATGGATTCCACCAACGTTATAGGATAGACCCGCCTTACCTGTGTCTGATTGGCTTCCTGGCAGGCATAGTTTTACTGAGGTTAGGGTTACGGTTAGGTTTAGGCATAGTTTTACTGAGGTTAGGGTTAGGGTTAAGGTTAGGTTTAGGCATAGTTTTGCTGAGGTTAGGGTTAGAGTTAAGGTTAGGTTTAGGCATAGTTTTGCTGAGGTTAGGGTTAGGGTTAAGGTTAGGTTTAGGTATAATCTTTGCCATGGACATAAAAATGATTACCAGAATATTACCAGAAACACACAGACAAGGCCAAGTCTAGCCACGGTCACATTTGTCTGATGTGTATGATGATCCCTGACCTTAAGCTGTGACGCAAACTCAAACGTCAAGCTGACGCAGACAGGCTGTTCGTTTGGCGTCAGTTTGAGGTCTGAAGTAACTCCTCTCTTCTCCCCCCCATCCATCCAGGCGGAGCTTACCTATCAATGGAGACGAATGTTTCTTCTGGAGAACCACCGGCTGTTTGTACGGCGATAAATGTCGCTTCAGACACATCCCAGAGCAGCGGGGACGAGACAAGAAACCTTGGCAACCATGACCTGTGATATAATAGATCCAAATACTAGGGCACAGAAGTCCCGAGCCGAGCGTGCTCTACTGTCAATAGGGCACAGCAGTGGCGGCCATTTTGTGATGCCACGAATAGAAACCCCATTCATTTCCCCCATAGAGATTTCCGAAAATATTTATATAAATTATTTTAAGCCTGGAACCAAGCCATCCGGGCTCCTGGTGAATCATGACCATAAAACATTTGATTCTGTGTAAAAACAAAAAGGGTATTTATTAAATATAGTACGTAATATCATTAAATATCATTTTTTTGTTTGCACGGAATCAAATGTTTTATGGTCATGATTCACCAGGAGCCTGGATTAGCTTGGTTCCATGCTTACAATAATTTATATAAATATTTTCGGAAATCTCTATGGGGGAAAGGGAATGGGGTTTCTTTCTGTGGCACCACAAAATGGCCGCCACTGCTATACCCTATAGATTAAGAGAAGGACAGACGGGTGCAGACTCTCAGTGAACATAGTCTATAGAAACAGTCGGCACTCACAAGGTGAATTTTCTTTGACATTTTTTACCAGCAGCCATGACAAAAGGCTACTTCAAGCGCTGATGAAGGCCTGAGTAGCCGTCATGATGACTGATGCAGCTGTAAATAAAAAAAATCAAAGACAATTCACCTTGTGAGTGCCGACTATTTCTATAGACTGTAATATAATAGCCCTTCTATACCAAAATGTTGTAAAGGAGGAAGTACAGTATAGGGCAGGTGAGAGAGAGAGGGAGAGAGAGAGAGAGAGAGAGAGAGAGAGAGAGAGAGAGAGAGTGAGGGGAATTGCAAAGAGCCGAGCAGGACAAGGACAGCGAAAGTGGACTAGAGAGTTTGCCTGTTCGACAACACAACCATTTCTAAACAACGAACACATTATTTTCTTAAGAATCATGGCACACTGCAAGCAGAACACTTGAAACTTGTGAGCGTGTTCGTTATCCATCAGTGTTGTTGACCTTCAGCTGCACAGGGCAGTGGTTTTCAAAGTGGGAGGGGGGGCGGGGCAATTGGGAAATTGGAGGGAAAATAAATAAATAAGAATATATGTATATTTTTTTACTCAATTCAAATTCAAACTCATACGTTTATTGTGCCACTTTGACGACTTTCAACCTGCATCCCTACTTTGGGCATGTCATTGTCAAAGATTGCATTTGAAAATAGCAACAGCGAAAAAACATATCTACAAGCTTGTAATGCATCCTGATACAATGCGTTGTGAGCTTGTAGATTGGCTATGTTTCCGCAATTTTCTTTCTTTTTCCATTGACTGACCTGGTGACATCACACAAGAACAAACAATGATCACGTATTCATCCTGCTCTAAATGCGACCCGAGGGAGTGCCGTGGTCGGATTGGCGGTTGTCCAGAACTGCCGACCCAACCTATACCACCATATATAGGCATATATGGAGACCCTGTTGTCCAAAACAGCCGATCCAACCGATATGATATGGGCATGCCCATATATGGGCATACTGATGACATCGGGGATATGAATGGGAGACGGGTTACTATGTCTTTATGGCTGAAAACATGTGGTTCTCAAACAGTTTCAAGAAAATATGTTGTGGGGATATGCTGTGTCAGGGAAAATTATTCCAAATTGTTTCAAGATTTTCCAAACTTAAAAAAAATGGGTTAATGTGGTTAGATTGTGACGGTATAGATAGATAGATAGATAGATAGATAGATAGATAGATAGATAGATAATTGTATTTTCGTGTCCTCCACACAAAGTGCCCAACCCTCATGGGTTTATAATACACCACATATATTAACTAATTTGGCTGAGGACCCCCTTGAATCCCTTCAAGGACCCCTGGGGGTCCCCAGACCCCACTTTGAGAACCACTGGCTTACAAATGTTGTAACCTGACATTAACCACTTAAACCCCAGCATCGTTATTGTGGTTTATTGTTCCCCACAATAACATAAAACTGAAAAGACAATAGTATAGAGCCCTCTGGTCAACAGTGGTGTAAAGTAACTACTGTAAGCACATTTACTCAAGTACTGTACTTAAGTACAATTTTGAGGCATTTTTACTTTCCTTGAGTATTTCAAATTTTCTGTACTTTTATTTCTATTCCACTACACCTCAGAGGCAAATATTATTACTCCACTACAATTATTTGAAAACTTTAGTTATAAGTTACTTTGTAGATTTTGATTATTACAAAACATACGGCCATTTAGCCGATCTACAAGCTCTGCTATTTTCAAAAGAATTTTATATACTTTATACTGTGCATTTGAAAACTTGTGAAATGGGACATTCTGCGTAATGAGTACTTTTACTTTTGTACTATAAGTACATTTTGATACCAATACTTTTGTACTTTTACTCAAGTCAATTTTGAATACCGGACTTCTACTTGTAACAGAGTATATCTACATTGCAGTATTGATACTTTTACTTAAGTAAAACATTTTAGTACTTTTTCCACCACTGCTGGTCTACCATATGGGGTTTAAGGGGTTAAAGGTGATGTAAGTTGATGTTGGTCTTTGTGCGTCTGCCTCATGTGGTGTTTTGTGCTTTAGTCACTGAAGGTATTCTTGGCTTTGACAAATCAAATGCCTTTCGATCACAGATCAAGGCCTTTTCAAAGTACTGGGGTAAACAGTAACCAGTAATCTGGGTACATTCTCTATTTATGGAACAACTGGTCTTTAATTAAACCAAACACTAAAGTGTAAAGATGCAAATAAACTAAATGGCTTCCTTATGTGCATTGAAGCAAACTACAAACTGTTATGTAAACCATGATTATGTTTACAAATTGATGTTTTTCTTTCTTTTTTTTTATTGCACCAGTTATATTCTCATGTGGTAATAAAATACTATTTTATCAAAGAGTATGTTGTTTCCTGGTTATAGAGCAAATCATTTCTGTAGGAGTAAATCATTCTCTTTAAACTCAATGTGCTGGAATTAGTTTCAGAAGTTTGGGGAACAAAGCAGATTATACTTAAAGTACAATGTATTTGTAAATTACTTAAAGCTGCACTATGTAACTTTCCTCTTCTACCCTGGATTTGAACCCGGTTTTCTGCGCACGTGCTGAATTTTTTACCATTGAGCTAATAGAGCCTGCCTGCTTGCACTGAAAGGAGATGTTGGAAGGAGCAGCTTAAGAAGACCTGACGGAAATTATGAGCAGTTTGAATTAAAAGCATGAGTAGAAGAGGATAGGGGGCAAGACAAGGGAGCAGGGTTTGAATTAAAAGCATGAGGAGGAGAGGATGTATGGGGCAAGACAAGGGAGCAGGGTTTGAAAAGCTTTACAGCTTTATGGTCAGAGAAGAGAAATTACATTACTGTAGCTTCCTTTTAAGTTACTAAGAATGTCACAGGTGGAGACGCTACAGAGAAAGTTTGAAGAACATTAATTTCTACGAATTGCGGCAAGACTACCACCGCGCTCTGTCAGTCTAGGGCCTAGACTCTAGGCTGATGAAATCAAGCAAAAGGGGGGCAGGCTTCATGGAGACCATGTCATCAGAACTGAGCCATGAGTCAGTGATCCGAAAAAAAGGATCTAGTTTGATACGATAAATTCCTGACAAATAAAAGACTTGTTAGAAAGAGATCTGTCATTTAAAAAGACACATTAAAACAGAAGAGGTGATGTGATGTAAAGTGAAGTGAAGCTGATTGACTATGAATAGTAGGTCTGAGTAAAGTTAATGTTGTTTACCGTATGTGCTGGGCAGAGTGCACAGATGAGGCCTATTATTACTGATAAGGACTGGAATGTGAGTGGGGCTGGTTCTGGTAACAGTAGAGGGCAGAGGGACAGACTGGGATAGAGCAAGGATGATTCAGTGAATTTCAGTCTGAAGAAAAGCTTTCTGCTCCAAACGTCACTCAGTTGGCTGCCGAAATAAAGTCATTTAAGGGAGCTACAGTGTGCAAACCTCTTCTTATCCTTTGATAGAGCACTTGTCGTGGAAGTACAGGAAGTTTTTTCATAATATGTTTTATATAATTAACTTTAATTACATTTAAGATAGAAGTGAATGGCAGTCAGCTCGGGCTGAACCCTTGCCCAAATATGGAATCATTATGTCATAGATACGTCATAGATGGATGACGTCACTGTTTGGACTGAAAGGCGCTTACTTGACGTTCTGTTCACATTCTCAAAGGTCGTCTGTTTGAAGAACTACTAATCGTTCATAATGGGAGGACACGACGCCGGACAGCACCAGTTTACTGGGATTGCCAAGCACTTCAATGCATGGACAATCGTAGGGAGGAGGAATTGTGTATTGGCCACATATGCCGGTCTTCTAGCCATTGGTCTCCTCTTTAAATTGAAACCCAAGAAACAAGCTGCTGTCACAGAGAAATAATGTGTCCCAATGTCCATTCAGACTTTCATTTATTGTAGCTTGGATTTGGAGGCCACTGGATGTTCTTATTTGTTTGATTTCCCCATGTGAATAAAAATATAGATCTCTCAAACATAAAAAAAACAAAAACAAAAGATGGTTGACATCATAGACTGGCCACATGAAGTCCGAGATCCTCATTGGCGCTGTGCAGTTATTTGACCCTGTCTTGTTTCAATCTGCGTAACCTCATATTCTGATTCAACATGACACATCATTACATAATGATGTCATCACACAATGACATCACAATGTACCTACTTATTGAAAAATATACCTTGGCTGTAGCAGCTTCTCAGACAGTTCAAAATTCCACATTCCAGGCCTGAAGTGCTAGAGCGTCTGATTGAATCTGATTTGGTCGATTGAAAGGAAAACCTCCAACTGAGAGAGATCATCAAAATGGCAGAAGAAATCAAGGGCGTCAAAATCATCTTCGTTGTAGGTGGACCCGGCTCTGGAAAGGGCACCCAGTGTAAGATGATTAAGGAGAAGTATGGCTACACCCACCTGTCCTCGGGGGATCTCCTGCGTGCCGAGGTGTCCAGTGGCTCTGAGAGAGGCCAGCAGCTCCAGGCCATCATGGAGAAGGGAGAGCTCCTGCCTTCAGACACGGTCCTGGACATGATCAGGGAGGCCATGATCGCCAAGGCTGCCAATGTCAAGTGCTTTCTCGTCGACGGCTACCCTCGTGACGTGAAGCAGTGCGAGGAGTTTGAGAAAAGGATCGGCAAACCCTGCCTACTGCTGTACATCGACACCAAACCCGAGACCATGCTCCAGAGGTTGCTGAAGCGCGGTGAGACCAGCGGGCGCGTTGACGACAACGAGGTGACCATCAAGACGCGCCTGGATCTTTACTACAAAGCCACTGAGCCGGTCATTACCTTCTACGAGAGTCGCGGCATTGTCAGAAAGATCCACTCCGAGCCCCCAATGGAAGAGGTCTTCGGCCAGGTTGTTGAAGCTATTGATGGTCTCTGTAAAGATTGCAAATGTTCTGAGTGAGAGGAAGCCCAATAGATATGCACTCTATACTCTGGTCATCAGGCAGAGGCTCTGGGCCACTACTACTCCGATCCGAGTCACGGCTCCATTGTCATGCCTGGGATTTTAACCCCGGTTTACCATGTGTTAAGCCAACATCTTAACCGCTAGCCTAAAGGGGAATTCTGCTTTGGCCAGCGGAGATATTAGGTTTTGGTCATCAGGCAGAGGCTCTGAGCCACTACTGCTACACAGGCATGTCAAAGTAACCAGGGTGGCAGTTGGAGTACAGCAGCAGAATGCCCCTGCAGCACCCCGACAGTCTTATACATACAGAACAGCAATCCTATGTGGGGCCTGTGTTGTCAGGACAGCCTGGCAACAGTCTGATAGAGTAGTTAAGTGGAAACGGTTCTGAGACTATGTTCTATAACTGTTCTTATTGCTGCATCTATACACATCTGCTGCTATCTTAACCTCATTTATATGTTATATATGCAGTTAAAATGGCAGCATAGGCCTATGTAGTTTCCTGAAAACTACAAATGATGGGAGCTGATCATTTATTATGATCATTTATCTTTTTTTTTTTTTTTTCAAACGTTCAACATGGCATTGGCAACTTTTGCAGTCAAAAGTAGATAAATCATAGATACTGACGTCTCAGGTTGACCGCATGAAGTCCGAGATCCACATTGGAGCCACACCGTTCCCATGTGAATCCCGGGATCCAGGGATTCAATTTGTCTTGTTTTTGGGGCGGTGTAGCCGCCCCCTATAAGTGAGTTTTGGACACCGACCAAAAAATGTCTGTACCCCCTAACCCTTCCATTGTTAATGCAAATCGATACTTTTTTCATATCAGCCAATCACATTACAGCTAGTGTCATCACCACTAACTGTAATGTGATTGGCTGACTTTGCAAATTCAGGACTGTGATTGGCTAGCGAAACACCTGACACATGTGCAGCCCTATGAATAGCAGTATGGACTTTAAAAAAAGTCATTTATCCTTTTTTTAAAGTGAGTCATGTTGTGATGACCACACACCGCCCACTTCACACTGGGTGTGATTTTTTACATTATTTTCCAGGTTTTTTATTTCATATTTATTTGTAATAATTATATAAATTATATATATAATATATATTTTGTTTATAAATGCATACATGTTTCTTCAAGAGAGAGGGTACAGGAGGATGAAATAAAACCTTTCCAAAAACCTGCTGGGTAGGAGGTGACCCACTTGAGTGCCGTCCCAATGATGCCAAGGTCAGAAATGGTGTGTCCAGGAGAAGCTGACGGTTCACTGTCAAATGATACTGTAGATCTAGAGAAGAATCAGAGTGGACGTCAGCCTGAGCAGCATGGAAGCGCTTCTTTCACTGCAAGAAGTGCTGTTTCAGTGGAGTGGGCTGGTTTGAATCCTGACTGGCTGCGGACCCAACATGTTATTCTGTGAGAGATGGGGAGAAAGCTGGTTAGAAACAACACATTCAAGAGTTTTTTTTTATTGATTAAATATACTTTATTAATTAGAAATGTAAACAGCACGTGGTACAGTAAGATATTAAGGCTAAAAGGATAACACAAACAAATCCTGGGGACTTGTTTCCATTGTAGTCCTATGTATTCAGTCCATCAATATAGCAAAAGAAAATAACACTAATACAAATACAAACACTATGTGTACAAAAGAGTTAGGAAAATTGCATTTACCTCCCGTTGTGGTCTCCTGATAGATGTTTTCTCAGGCCAATTTTGAAAGAAACCTCGTCTTCTACCCTGAGCCATCCCAAACTAGCAAAGTGTGTTGGAATTAGGTGGGTCATGGGCTTAAAGGTGTAGTGAAATGAAAAATATGTTTTTCACACTTTTAGAGCATATCCGTGGTCATCATATGGGCATACCTAACAATAGATGCCCAAAAAAATGAAAAAAAAACATTTTTGTGTATTTTTACATCTAAAGTCCCTAAAAAGCCAATCTTAATTACTTCCTGTAAACGAAAACGTGCTGCGTGATGACATAACGCAGCCTTCATGAAAATAAATTAATCTTGATTACATGCACCTGTTTGATTCCCATAGCTGCACGTTCTTCAAACACAGCTGATTTTAATTACAGAGATACTCCGTTTTGAATCTCATTGAAGATGAGTGTATTACTCATTTTAAACTTCAACTGCACACTAAAATATGTATCTGAAAACATTATAGGTTAGAAATAAGCCAGGTAGTAGCAAACGTGCTTCACTGGCCGTCTCTCTCTCACTTGTAAACAAACACGCTGAAGTGATTGAGATCCAACGTCCCATAGCCTGAAGGGATGGGACCTTCTGATTGGTTTAGAGTCGTTGAGCCGACGTTTCAGGCTGAACCTTCAAAATAAAATGACCGAAAATGACACTTCAGTGCGTCTTTAAAGGTGTAGTGAAATGAAAAATATGTTTTTCACACTTTTAGAGCATATCCGTGGTCATCATATGGGCATACCTAACAATAGATGCCAAAAAAAATGAAAAAAACCCATTTTTGTGAATTTTTACATCTAAAGTCCCTAAAAAGCCAATCTTAATTACTTCCTGTAAACGAAAACGTGCTGCGTGATGACATAATACAGCCTTCACGAATATAAATGAATCTTGATTACATGCACCTGTTTGATTCCCATAGCTGCACGTTCTTCAAACACAGCTGATTTTAATTACAGAGATACTCCGTTTTGAATCTCATTGAAGATGAGTGTATTACTCATTTTAAACTTCATCTGCACACTAAAATATGTATCTGAAAACATTATAGGTTAGAAATAAGCCAGGTAGTAGCAAACGTGCTTCACTGGCCGTCTCTCTCTCACTTGTAAACAAGCACTAGCCGTGTGCCAGCACGGCTGAAGTGATTGAGATCCAACGTCCCATAGCCTGAAGGGATGGGACCTTCTGATTGGTTTAGAGTCGTTGAGTCGACGTTTCGGGCTGAACCTTCAAAATAAAATGACCGAAAATGTCACTTCAGTGCGTCTTTAAGGCCAAGAAGTAGTAGTTAGTTTTGAGTGAAATTGAGATGTTGGAGAACCAAGAGGTGCAAGCATAGTCAAAATGGCATAAGCAGGGATCCAGCTAGAGTCTTGAGAGCATTTTGTTTACAAAAGAGGAACGAATGGAAAGGAGTGATCCCCGTATACAACAGTGCCGTGGTATAGACCAATAGGCTCTATGCACAGCAGCCATATTGGACAGAAATTGGGCCCCTTCCTTGCTTCCTTCACAGGTGTTACCAATAATACTAATGAAGGCTCTGTTCCATTTAGTGTAGCACAGTGGTTCTCAAACCTTTTAATTTCAAGGACCCCCATAACTCTCAGAGTTACACCCCCTCAAGGAACCATGAGGGTCCCTGGACCACACTTTGAGACCCACTAGTGTTTCTAGTGAGCCAACATGCACAATATCAGCAACCTGACTCTGTTTGACCAGAATGGAACAGAGCCTTCATTAGTATCATTGGTTGGTAACACCTGTGAAGGAAGTAAGAAGAGGCCCAATTTCTCTCCAAAATGGCTGCTGTGCATAGAGCCTATTATTTGTTTACCAACATTGAGACTGCTGCACAGGTGATTGTTTCATGCAATCAATTCTCAATCTGTTGTTTCGGGGTGCGCTGGTTTCAACACACCCCAACCCCCTCTTGTGTGTTGGCTAGTGAGGCGCGTCCTAGCGAGACCTGACAGAATGGGTTTCATTGCGTGCATACTGGTTGCACGCATACTGGTTCTTATCAGTGTGACATCGTCTGTTAAGGGGTCTACACAGCACCCTGGCTGCCTGTGGCACGCTCGCCTGCATGACTGGAAACACAGTACAGTCGAGTATTCTTGACGTCTGAGGGGTCAAGGCCCGAGGGTCGTTTTTGGAGGAGCGGAGTAACTTTAAGTTTAGTTTAGTTTAATGTATTTATTTGCACAATAGAAGCAGTACATAAGGTAACAATTAATTAAAACACAGAAATAAGTGCAGGTGAGAACGGGAACCCATTATAGGGCTTATACAAGGTTCTCACCTAAAAAAAATGTGCCATGCGGGCCACATGCGCGTGCGAATGACCATAAAACAGAAGTAACAACACACTCTCCCAGCCTTTACTAGCACCATAATACTGTGTTGATAATCTACTGAGGGTTCCATGTCAATTTGACACACACACACACACACACACACACACACACACACACACACACACACACACACACACACACGTCTGTAATTTAATTCATGAATCCCAGGATTCTCTTTTTGACTGCTTCGGGACATCTGACAGTAGCCTATGCCTACCTACAGTACTTAACGGGTCACACAATGGACCAGCTAGCCTGGGCAAGACCTCCATTGACTGGGCCAAGGCCCAACGGACGCTACGCTTCTGCTTCACACCGTCTGTCTCGTCAAATCCACTTCACCTTATTGACCATTCACAAGTTCCATGATCGTTGTGGTCTGCTTACTCCGAGCTTCCATTAATGGTGTTCATGTGACAGCATCATAATTAAGTGTGTGTGTGTGCATGTGTGTGTGTCAAGTTGACATTGAACCAGTAGATTATCAACACAGTATTATGGCGCTAGTAAAGGCTGGGAGTGTGTGGTTACTGTTGTTTTATGGTCATTTGCACGCACATGTGGTCCCCACAGCATCGGTCAGGCCCAGTCAAAATTGTATTCCAGCTTACCTACGCTGCTGTGTCAAGGACCCTCAAAATGATATTTGGTCACCGACTCCCCCCCCCCCCCTCCATCTCAAAATATTTTGTGCCAGGGACCCCCAGAAGCAAAGATTTGAGTAAAAATCCCTTTAAAAATATATATTCAAAGATTTGTGCCAATGTATTCTACAAGCACAAGGACAAATGTGCATTTAATTAATAAAACATTTTTTATATTGATTGGATTCTTCGATTTAAATGTTTCCCCATCAACTTGCAACACCTTTCACCACCATGCTGTCAGGATTTCCTCCTGACAACCTTATGGTCAACGGTGTAATACCACGTAATCATGAAACATCCATGTTGAATACCTCATGACACAAAACAAGGACTGCTAATTAAAATGTCTTATCATCCATTTATTACAGAAAAGAAATATACAAATTCACAATAATAAACAATGCTGTTATTTCCAACAGCCGTTTTCAAGCATAAAATGCTGATAAAAAGAAAATGCTCCCCCTCCATTTTTAAGCTACAATCCGACTCGTTGTCTGTCGTTTCCCTCTCCAGACACAGAGGTATATTTAACAATGTCATCATCATTCAACAATGAAGATGGCAGTAGGTGTCCACCTAACCGACATCAGGGTTGACATTTCTCAATAGAAGAGTAGGGAAGTATGTCTTTTGTTTTGCTTTACCTTTCTTATTCTTTTACTCTTTTGTTGTTGCTGTCTATGCATAAATGTGTCGATCTGATGATAACAATAAAAAATAAGTTGCAAAAAAAAAGAAGAGTAGGGAAACCACCTCCAACCACTGCAGACGATCTAGTTATATTCTACCAACATACTCTACCAGGGTTTGTTTTGTTGTATTGTGTTTCATACCTTCTTGTATTGTTTTTACTTCTTTATCTATGCATGTCTTGCATTCTAAAATAGGAAAGAAAACTACCATATTAGATCATAAAATACAGTTTTATTCAATAAAATAAGTCCTGGATTGTAGCATTAAGGAGGAAAAAGGTTTCATAGACAACTGTCCGCTCAACAAACTGAACGCGTAACCTAAAAAAGGGCAGCAACAAAAAGCCACTAATAATAAATAATCTGAAATCTGTGGGCCGAAGACGATAATATCATGGAGGCCGGGGGGGGTTTATGGGAGGCCGGCTTCAAGAATGCTACCAAGCAGAGCGCGGTCCTTCAGAGCGTTCTCCACATCCTTCTCCTCGATCTTCAGAAACACCTGGAGGAAAGACAGACAGACAGACATGAAGGTCTTTGTCGTTTCCCAGCAGCCAACATGATTGTAAATAATACAGATATAGATCCCAACATAAAAACAGAATAATCTCAAACCAAGTAAAGAAAAGCTAAATACAGCCATAAGTAACAATGATATTTAACCAATTATTTTATCCAAAAGCATTTGACTGTATGCCAGCATAAACATAACCACTCAAACTTGCAAGAATTCAGTAAATTGGACCAGAGTTGGCTCTTTTCCATCTACAGTGTGGACTAAACCAGATCTCTTTGCCAAAAATAGCCAATCGACAAGCTCACAACTAGTTTCTTTGGCTTATGTTCCCACCAGAATATGGATGAAAACGTTTAATCATTTTTATACAATATGTAGTAGAGGTCCCTGCTTCATTCCTCTCTCAGCTAAGGGTCCTTAGGCTGAAAGATGTTTAAGACCCCTGATCGTTACGTTGAGCTGTATATACCTTGGTCAGGCGAGTCTCCTTGGCCTTCTTCAGGGCAAATATTCCCCTGCTCTCCAGCAGCCCACAGAGGGACAGACACTCTCCCTGGCCCACGCCTCCAACCTGCCGCTTAGTGCACAGGCGGCTGTGCACCTCATGGAGCTGAAGGAAACGCAATAAGAAAAGCACAATGAGCTTAATGCAAAACATAATATACTGTGGTACAAAATATGGTACAAAAACACATACATAACACACACCTCTTCCCACTGAACCACTCAAAGCATTATTTTATTCAGTGGTGGAAGTACTACTCAGATTTTGGGTAATTTTAACATCTCTGGCTTAACCCTGGCTAACCCTAACCACACACACACACACACACACACACACACACACACACACACACACACACACACACACACACACACACACACACACACACACACACACACACACACACACACACACACACACACACACACACACACACACACACACACACACACACACACACACACACACACACACACGTAAGTATTTGGGAAATATTCTGTATCTCGGCTCCAGTGTTTTACTATGTATTTTTGGCGATACATGCTATTTTCAACGGCGTATAACAAGCGAACGGGAGGTCGCGATTAGGGATGGAGCTCGAAAACCGGGTCCATTATATACCCGGGCATGAATTTATCGAGACCCGGTTTTCGATAAGCTTTAGGCTTGTCGAGCCTGTTATCGAGTGCAGCGGCCCATGACGTCATGTCTAAACTATCAAAACAAGAGGCGATCAAGAAATAAATCTAATCACCCACGCTGGCACAAACATGTTGGTCTAAAAGTGTATTGATAGCTGCAAGTTGTGCCAAACAGTGCTGTCCGTCCCTCAGTCTATCGTTGCCGAAAATGGCAGATCTACAAGCTCACAACGTGGTGCGAACAGACGCAGTGTGAGCTTGGAGATCGGCCATGTTTGGTGCGTGACACTGTCGTACGATGAAGTATACATTGCGCTTTTAAAGTGACAGTACACACATTAACCGTTTTTTCAATATTATTTTCCAAAAGTAAAAAGGTCACTTGCCTTCTGTCTGTTAGAAAAGTACTGTATTTGAATGCCCTAGTAAAATGTAGTGCACATGATATATTTTGGTTAAAACAAAGAAAAAATAGAAAAAATAACTATGCATTTTTTGTTTATAAAAAGTTGAAGAGACATGGAGATTTTATAGTAATTATTACAGTACTATTCATAATATAAAGCCATTTAACACTTATTGCACATTATATGAATGGTTGTTTTAATGATAGGCAAAAATATTTTTTACTTTTGTCATCTTCATTTAATTTTAGATAGTGGTCAGCCACAAACTCACTGTCACAACTGGCCAATAAAAAAAGATACCGGTTCTGTTCAGAATTTTTCGCCTCACGTCTTTTTTCTTAATAATAGAAAAAGATCGATAGTGGGCTCGATAAAAGCTCGGTTCGATAAGCAGGTTCGATAAGGTGCTCATTATCAATAAAAATTAACGAGCTCCATCCCTAGTCGCGATGACATTCTTTTCTCTCACAGAAGCACAAGTGAAACCATCTGTGATTAGCAACCATCAGGGGATCGATCATACTGGAGATAAATATTCTGTGGTTCTTGAAAGATTAGTCAGAATGCTTAAAATTGCTGGCAGAAGCTACAGGCCGTTTTAGAAAACCCCTGGCAGTGAATGTGTCAACAGTACTTGATACATCTTAACAGTACTTGATACACCTTACACCACTGTTTTGACTAATATTAGATAGAAGCATTGTCTACTGTGAGTCTCTCTCTCTCTCTCTCACCTTGCCCAGCGGGACCTCCTTGCTCTTCCCAGTGCGTGTCAGCAGCAGTAGACAGCAGACCAGCAGCTTCTGCTGCAGGGGGAGGCTCTCCCCCTCCCCTCCCCCCGTGGAGGACATGCGGTCCCCGTACACCTCAGACAGCACCCTGGCTACCTGTGGCACGCTCACCTTCGCCACTGGAAAACACAGAGTGGAAGGACAACACCAGAGTTAATTTTGATTTAGTATTAGTCATAGACCTTTGAATAAAATTCAATTTAGTCATCTGAAAGGTTTTAGTTTTAGTCTAGTTTTAGTTGACTAAATATCAGAAGATTTTTGGCTCGACTAAATCTACAGTTGATTTAGTCAACTAAAATTATTTTGGCAGGCGCCGTAATTCCTGATTTATACAGTATTTGGCTGTATGCCCAAGATCATTGGTTCTCAAAGTGGGGTCCGGGGACCCCCAGGGGTACTTGAGGGGGTTCCAGGGGGTCCCCAGCTAAATGATGGACAGGAACCAAATGGACCCTTATGGGTGTGTAACTCTGAGACTGTACAAATGGAACCAAATGGACCCTAACGGGTCCATTTGGTTCCATTTGTAAATCTCAGAGTTAAATTAACATTGATTTTACGATATGAATTGGGGTCCCAGAGATAGAAATGCCATTAAATGGGGGTCCGTAGCCTAATGCATGTCAAACTGGGGGGGTCCTTAAATTACAATGATTGAGAATCACTGCTAGAGCCGTAAAAATCTTCTCTTATGGGGGTCCCTGGCTTATCTTTTCAAATGGGGGTCCGCAGGCTAATAAGTGTCAATTTGGGGGTCCTTGACATGAAAAAGTTTGAGAACCACTGCCCTAGATGACTGTCTGGTTACATGACAGTGCCCACTACCCACCTTTGCCGTCAGCTGCGGTCGCCTTTTTTCTCCCGTCAGCTTCCACCATCTCCACCGCTCTCCTGTAATGTGATGGGAACTTTAGTTGTCAAAATACACAAAAAGACTTAAATGGTCTACTACAGTGGTCCTCAAACGTTGTCCTGTCAAGGACCCACAAATTGACATGCATTTGGCCGCGGTGGTAAAGATTGGTGGTAAAGATTTTCAAGATTCTTCTAAATTTAAATATCAAAATATTTTAAAATGGCCAATTTACAAGCTCACAACGCGTCGCAATTTTAGATTGGATATTCGAAAATAGCCAAAGTATAAAATAGGGTTAATGTGGTTAAGCCGATTGTGGTGAAAGGTAATATAGGAACCAATTTTGCTGGGGACCCCCTGGAACCACCTCAAGGAGCCCAGGCCCCACTTTGAATATACTATATCAGAACTACACTTTGTGCATTAAACACTTGCAACATCAAATGACAAACTTTTTTTTTCTTCATCTAATGGGGGCAAATGTTACCTGCAAATATCCAGAGCTTTCCTGGCGTCTCCCGACACAGCAGACACCTTCCTGGCACAGAACTGTACCGCTGCGGCATCCAGCATCCCTTCACCTGACACCTGGACAGAGGAAACCAAAAAGAGACACCATTAGTCATGGTTGCAACAAACATTTTGTTGCTGCCGGGGCAGAAACCTCTTATCTCCATATTTAACTTTTTGTTTTTTTTCGTAAATGAATACCCTACTACTACTTGATCAGATGGATCCACAAGCTCGAACCTTGGCGCTAAGCGACGCGTTTTGAGCTTGTAGATCTGCTAGACAATGCATTATTTACTTTGAGTTAAAAATGTGCATTCCTCCTTTCACCAAAGGCGTTTGTTTCTTTGTTACCTGTGTTAGTCTGTCCTGTACGATGGCGGTGAGCTCCTGTCGGCTGTAGGGAGGGAAGTTGAGCAGCTGGGGGCGACAGCGAGGCATCGCCTGCAGCCTGGGAAGGATGCGGTCAGTCAGATCCAAAGCGTTGGCAATGCCTGGGAAAAGAACACATACCACATTACACAAAGGAAACCCATCTGAACAACATACTGTCCAAATGTAATACATATTTCCACTGTATTTTTGATCATCATCAACGAATTCTAGGGTCAAAGTAAGTCAACAAATGGATATTACGCATGTATATACACGTGTGGTGGTCACACCGCTGAACACAAAAGAAAACACAACATAACAACTCTTACCAATGAGGCAGAGGCGGGACTTTGGCAGGTAGGGCCACTCAAAGATTGTATAAAGTACGTCCTGGGATTTACTGTCCAACTGGTCCATCTCATCCAACACAAGGAGCCTGAGAGAGTACAGAGAAAAACAATGGTTTTACTTACTTTCTTTTAACGTTTGATGAACAAACGTTGCTATAATTAAGTTGTGAAAAAAAACACTGTATATTTAGACCCATTTTCCCAATAATACATTAAAAATATTACAAAAAAGGAAAATAGAAATAAAGTGATCTGTGGTTAGATATACACTAATATCTGTCTTCACTTACAAAAAGAATTGTTAATGCAGATACAACGTTTCGGTCACTCTGACCTTCATCAGGCAACCGAAACTTTGTATCTGCATACATTTTTGTAAGTAAAAACAGTGTGCTCTTCTCAAGTTCATTGTTCTGGCGTACCTATCCATTTCAGTAGGTGTCCCCTTTTTTTCTTACATCATTCTTATCATCACCTGTCCTTAATCTTACTTGTTTCTCTTGCAATTTCCTGAGGGATATAATAAAGTGGATGTGAGTCTTAGGGGAGGTACTGTACTCACACAGGGGGTCCTGGGCTGGTCAGCAGCTTCTGCAGCTTGGTGTCTGTGTGGCTGCCAGGAGCGCCCAGTCTGTCAGCCAGGAGAGGGAAGATGGCGTGGGAGCTCCTCAGTGTCATACAGTTCACCACCACCGTCTTCACTGGTTTCAGGTCATCCTGGGAAAACACAGTTCGGATACAATTAGGACGGCAACAACAACTATCGATTATTTTTGTAGCGATTATTATATCGATTGCTTTTTCGGGCAGGGCCGGTCCTTACTGTTTCCCGGCCCGTTAAGAACTGTAGTCTAGGGACAAAGGCTGGAGAGGACGAATAAATGCCAAATACAATCGTTGCTGTCGGGCAGAAACCTCCCATCTTCATATTCTACTGTAGGAACCAATTGTCATCGTTTTATTTTGAGTTAATTCATCCTACTATAATTCTAGTAACCTCTGTGCGTTTGTAGTGGTGGTGGTGAAGCTACCCGGTTCTCCCCACTGGCTGGACCAATTGCTCTGATTTTGCACACAGCCATTGACCATTACCATCTGAACTTAACTGTGAAGCCCGTTTTTCAATCTCATCAAATCTCAGCTTCTTATTAGCGTTTTTGTGTCAAACACTGTCGCCATGGTTACGGGGCTGCCCAGCTATGGGACGAACTGCCTCCCGGGTTGCCAGATCATGTGCGCATATCCCCCCACGCATGCGTCGACTGGGTATGGTCTAGTTAAGAATAATTTTGGCAAAAAAAAGGTTAAAAAGCTATTGCTGGTAATTTGATCACATTTCATAATGTCATGAGTGTCATGTCATGTGTGTCTAAAAAGGTCTAACTGACCTGTTCTGATGTTGATCCCTTTGATGTTTAAATAGGGCCTAATTAGTCTAGTCTTTGATGTTCCTGTGTATAAAGGTGATGATGTCTTTTAATTTGGTTGAGTCAGACACTGAAGGAAGCTGTTCAGCTCATATACCGTTTTGTGTTTTTGTGAGATCTCGGTTAATCTTTTAGAAGAATTAGACGGAGTGACACTACATCTACCTTTTCGTGTTTTTTTCGTAAATTAAAGCCCTACTCGATCATACTACAGCATCACACAAAAGCATCAAAAGTAGCAGATCCACAAGCTTGTTTGCGACGCTTTTTGAGCTTGTTGATCTGTTACCAAACAAACAGTACAGATTTACAGATAATTTTAGAACATTGTGAAGGCTACAACAACACTCACCTTCATCTCCTGCAGAACACAGTTGAGGCAGGCTGTCTTGCCTGTGCCCGGGGCTCCAGAGATGTAGAGGCTGGAGGGAAGGGCCTTCAGCACCTGCTTCTCCAGGAAGGACCGAATGGACGCTCGCTCCGTCTCCCTGGACAGCAGTCGCTCTGGGACGGCCGTGTGGAGGGCCTGCTTCACACCCTGGTACTTTGACTCTGCGGAAAAGAGGAAGAGTCATTTAATATCAGCAATTGGTGAATAAAGTTTGAAACTAAAACAAAATATAACCTACTGTGAAATCATAAAAAGACTAATGTTTCAGGTCATCAAATATAAATCCCTAAATGGTTATCATTTGGTGTAAATAATATGCTTGTATCTTGGACACTGTATTTTAGTGGTGTTACGAGCCAGATCAACCTATTAGAGTTCTCAAATTCTGCCCGAACCTACCCGACGTTTTCGGGTCGGGCCCAAAATCTATGCCAATAGAAAAGCTATGCCAGTAGAGCCCAGTTAGGGCCTGGCCTTAATTTTCAGGCCCGTTGAGAACTCTACCTGCCATATCATAGGTGGGAAACCTTGTATGTCCAAATTAAGTGATATTTTTCAGATAATGGAACAATAAAACCTGTGTCCAATAGAACCACGATGGAAATAAGCTCTTGAACATTTGGGTGTTTCGTTGTTTTGACACGACAGATGTGTGCAAATATACAGTATGTTCAGCATGTATATATGCATTTTTAATCAGTCATTCAAAGAATAAAAAGAGAGAAAAGGCAGCCTTACTTTCTGAGAACAAGCTTTTGACCGGCGCCTTCTTCTCAGGACTCTGACAGGTGAGGCTTCCACTGGGCGTCTCCTGGAGTCTGCTGGGCAGAGCTTTGGAGGAGGGGGGGGTGAGGGGCTGCCTGGGGGACAGAGGACCCCCCAGGCCTCCTCTGTGGGACAGTATAGTGGTAAAGTTCATGGAGTTCTCATCCAGCAATAGTTTGCGCGGGGAGCCCAGGCCCAGTTTGCGTGGGGAGCCCAGGCCCAGCGTTGGTCTGCTCTGTTTCGGGGGCGAGCCCATCACGTTGGCACTGAGGTTACATCCATTTTCATCTCCTTTGAAGAAAAGACACAATGAATGAATAGGAACTTGTCTAGGGAAACATTGATGCAGAGGTATACTGACCATATGTATTAAAACATGTACTGTTGCTACATAATGCCACAAACTCGGGTTCCACGGATAAATAGTGAAAATGTATTGACCATTTGGCCAATGTGTGACATTGTATGTATTAAAAAGATCTTTAAAGTCCTTAAATTGTCACTTTCCTGTCATCTGGGGACACCCCAAATAAATCGGGGTACCGACCCACACGTTCAAAACCACTGTTGTAAAAAAGATTAAGTCACCTACTAAAACATTTTAGATGTGGGCAACCATTGTGGCAAGCATTAAAATCAAACACGCATTGCTAGTTCTGCATTTGAGTAAGCTAGGCTAATCAGCTCTATCATTATTTCTCAATACCTTAATGAAAAACTGAGATCATGCATATAATGTAAGTATATGCCCCACACTCACCTGTACGTTTTCGAGGGCTGAGGGGCAGTCTCGTCGTCAGGCATGGTGACAGAGGAGATATTTTTTTAGGAGAGAGTCCCAGGGGTCCTAGCAGCCGCACTGGGGTCAGTGTTGTATTCGCCTTTCTTGGAGAGAGGGGTCCTACTCCTAGTAGCCGATCTTGGATCAGTGTTTTAAGTTCCACCGGTGGTTGTTCCTCTGGCAGCGGGCTGCTCTTAGCCTGGAGGCCGGGTCTGACGGACTTACGCCTGGGGTACTGCAGAGTAGGCTGAGCCCCCTGGCCCTTGGATCGTGTGTTGGGCATTTTCCCTCAAAAAGCTGAATCACATAAAAATACATTGGGTGCATTCAGTACATTGACATAAACAGTCGGTATTCACGGTTCACGCGCTATCGTAGCCTTAGAGCCAAGACGGTCATCTGTCATGAATGAACTTGAACAGTGTTTGCACTTTCTCCCTTTACGGCCTGAACATCTACATACATACACAAATATAAAAGGTCTTAGTCTTACCCCATGGCCACGGATGTTACAATTATGTACGGGCCTTCAGGAGTACCCGTATGTTCCGTATTGTTCAATAAAAAGCATTTTAATCCGATCGGTGTCCATTTTTATCATAGATTATGATAATGTATCAGAGCAATACACCTCCCAACCGGTAGGGTCACGTATAAGCACAAGAGCAAATATGGAGTAAATGGCCACCGATTGGATTAAAATGCTTTTTAATTGAACAATACGGAAGATACGGAAACTTCTGAGAGGCCGTACATAATTGTAACGTCCATGGCCATGTGGTAAGCACTTTATATTTGAAATCTGAACGTTTATGTAGATGTACGGGCTAAAAGGGGAGAAAGTGCAAACACTATGTTGAAGTCCATCCATGACTGTCAGTCACGTATCAGGGCTAGTGGTATCGTAAAGGCTTTTAGCTGCTCGGGGCTAGAAAGCCCACCGCCAAAACATGAATGAATGAAACACTCATGAAACTAAAACAAAGTTTAAACTATATGAGGTTAATACTGATTCAAGTGTTACGATTAAACACAGTGACATTGTTTTAATATGATAGTATAATGATTAAATGGACCGAGAAGAGGTAAAACATTGCATGCATTGTTTATAATGGCGCCAACACATTAAACTACTATCTACATACAATTGTCAATCCCTCAATAATGGTTATAACTGGACATCATGACACATAATGTACACACAATAAGCAGGAAAGTTAAATACGGTTTACTAATCGCAATGTATGCTATTATAACCAGGCAAAACACAAGCAGACACGAAATGCGATGCAAATGAACCTCCAAGTTTCTCCTGCGATATGAAGTTAAAAACGTGTCCCCGAGTCCTTGGCTTCTAAACAGATACGTATATCAACAAGATCATTCTTACCAATTGGACCTTATTCGAAAACGAGGTAAATCTGCTGAAATGCTGAGAAATCCAGTGACTGTATGTCCTTCTTTCTAAGCAGGCAGCTGGCACAACAGTACTACTAGCAGTACAAACTAAACTTGCGCCAAATGCTTTGGCAACTCCTCCCCCTCCGATCAGCTGGACTTCCGCCGTTATCTGATTGGTCCATTGCGTGACATTGTGGTCACTTTCTACATCGCCATTGGCTCAGCTTTCAGCAGGACGCTACGTTGGCGTCAAATACGTCATTCATTTCACACAGTGTGTGGCGGGAGTTATGATTATCTAGTGTTTTGGCGGAATAGAATTTCCCGGGAACTTCAGCTTCTTTCTCTCTGCCTTGCCTTTGGCTTTGTACATTTAATTCTCAGCGTTTTTCAGACTGGAACACGTAGGATCGGTGTCAACCAATTCGTTTTATATTGATGTGGTTTCACCGAGTCATGCAACATCCTATATTGCACACATTCACCAGTTTAGGCTCACTCATATACAGTGACACTTACACTTCCTGTGCTTGTACAATAGAGCATTACAGCATAAACAATGCAAAACTTACCGATACAGTAGTTATGACTTATCGTTCAAACAGCTCTTCTATTGCAAAGATAAACAGCTGCTCATGATTGAACAAGAGGACTGCTCCCTCCCTGGTGTGAAAGTAACAGGGCCATGATGATAAGGGTCACTGTAGGCTCATCAAACAGTGGGGGAAGTGCTCAGCTTCTTTAAAAGTAGCAATACCAAACAAAATGTCCTGTATTCAAAATTGTACTTGAGTGAAAATACAAAAGTATTGGCACCAAAACATCTCTCTCAAACATACTTACTACAGCACCAAAGTAAAAGTACTCAACTTCTTCCAGAAACAGGCTATTTTCATATAACCAAAGTTAAGTGGTTAAACTAGAGCATCGTTTTGTATTAATAATCAACAATTCTGTAACTGTAACTAGTATCTAAAGCTGCCACATAATTGTAGTGCATTAAAAAGTATGTTTGCCTCTGAGATGTAAGTAGAGTAGAAGTATAAAATGGAAATACTCAGCGAAAGTACACGTACCAAAGAAATGAGCAGACAAATTTGGAACTGGAAGACTATACAAATGAAGCTGATAAAAGGGTATTCTGTCCTGATTGGCTAAAATTCTGTCACATAATGTGAACATTTATATTCTGTTTATCAAAGAGCTGGAGAGACAGGGATACACCCGTTATTGAATAAGCACTATAGCAATGATTATTACTATCAGAATATAGTGCTTTAACCTTTTAACAAAAACCTTTTAATATCACTTACCCTACCTTTACCAAAATACTAAGTTACAGCAAGGAAGACAACAAACCAAGTACCCTTTTCCCCAAAGGCATATATTTATTTGAAATTATTTCAAATGATAAAAACATGGTTGATTAACATGAAATGACCACAGGCAAGACAGGGGTTTTTGCTCTTACATCAGATAGGATGAAAATATGAGACAAATGTCGTGATTGGTCACCCGTGTGGAAAAAATATATATAAATCATACATCCAGGATAGGAAACACATTTTTGTACAACAGGAAAAGCAAGAGGCTCTCACCATGTGTGAAGGATCACCACGGTTGGTTACCCGATCATACCGGTTAGTCAAATGGCTCTCTTTCCACTACAAAATGTTAACCCAGAACCTTCCATAACGTGAAGTTCTATGACCAGAACCATCCCTCAGGAGGGAGGTACATCATTAAAAAAAAAGTCAAAATAGCACGTCTACAAGCTGAGCTTCTTAGACCTGCTATTTTCACCATTTTAGAGAAAAAAAAAACATTGAAAATATAGATTTTTCTGATGGGGGGTCGGCAGGCCAAATACATATCAATTGGGGGTTCCTTGTCTTGAAAAGGTTTTGAGAACCCACTGCTTAAAACACCATCTCCTGAGCGAGCAGGGCCCACATTTGGATCAGACAACCTCATCTGAAACAGAGCTGTAGCGTAATGGAGACAAATCCAGAACATGTGAAATACATTTTCACGGCACGGTTTGCTGACTTCTTGTAGTGGAAAAGAGCCAAAAAGCTGGTAGCTGGTGTTTTTTTTCCTACCCTGGTATACGTACATCCATGCAACGCGCACGCACACACACACTCTCACTCTCTCTCACACTCTCACTCACTCATACACACACCTATGGCCAAGCATACAGAGAAGTGCTACAATGATAACCTGTCTATCTGGCCATGGGACGAAGCCCATCCGAGTGGACCGTTGTTATAACTTCTTAATCATTTTTTATTTTCTATATTACAGCCTTTTTACAACATAAAAATAGACAATAACTATGATTAGCATATTCCTCCTCATACTTAAAGTAAATATACAATATTTATTGCATTTTCAAATAGAATTGTTTCCTCTTTAACTTTTTGTTGTTGTTGCCATAAAGTAAATGCACTGGTACCGATAAAGAGTGACGACGTTTTGTTTTAGTGTAAGGCAAAGGACCAGTAAGAGTATAGCGTCGTTTCAACGGAGGACATCTTAAACTGATCCATGGTGTGTTTCTCTTTCTGTATGCTATGCAGTGCTCTACTTCAGTGGTTCTCAACCTGTGGGCCGGGGCCCAGTGGTGGGCCGTGAGGATATTGCAAGTGAGGGCCCCTAAATAATTGGCAAAACACTAAGATTTTAATGATAACATTAATATTTTTAAAAAAGCAACGCTTTTGAGATTTTCAAGTGCGCCCCTGACCCAGAAAAGGTTGAGAAGCACTGCTCTTCTTCACTACAAAGCATTGACTGCAAAACTAAAGCATGGCAATTATAGGAAGAAACAAAGGAGAAGAAAATAAAAATAGAACATCATCCATCTGCTCCAACAGATCTGGCACTTAAGTGTTTCCTTTTTTTGGTCAGTTGCTACCAATGAGAATCAATCCTTACAAAGTATTCCTTGCATAGCAATGCATTAAAAAATAAACGTATCTTTTCTCACCAAACAGTCCTTAGAACAGTGGTTCTCAAAGTGGAGTCCGGGGACCCCCAGGTGGTCCCGAGCTAAATTAGTTAATATAGCATCGCAATCCATGATGCTATAGCCTATATTACTATTTTTAACCCCATTATATACTTCAGCTATTCAAAAATAGCAAATCTACAAATTCACACAACACGTCGCGATGTCACGCATTTTGAGTTTGTATTCCCATTTTTTGGGTCAACATTTTGAAACATTTGGAATAATTTAGAACATCTTAAACAAATCTTTCTGTGTGCTGGTCCCTGGACAAAATCTCTTCAGATGGGGGTCTGCACTCTGCAGCCAAATACACCAATTTGGATGTCCTTGGCATGAAAATGTTTTGAGAACCACTGCCTTTAGAAGAGGGACTAAAATATTCTGAGTAGAAGAACAGACATATTTTCTGATCAACGTCTGTGGAAGAAGGATTTCACAGACTCCAACAAGGTCCCTTATAAAGTCCTGAAACACAACACTGCACACACTTCCAGTCTTATCATTGGTCCATTGACGGGAATAAAGGAATAACTTTACCTTGGACTCCACCTTGTGGTAAACATAGGAATCACTGCACCTTTAACAAAGCATGGGGCCTATGAGTACCTGATTTTCCTTTATCAATGACACCTAGCAGAACCCTTGTGGAAGTTATCAATGATATCTAGCAGAACCCTGTGAAAGTTGTTACGTTCACATGAGTAATTCTGTTGGGGAGGGGGGGGGATTATAATCTGTTCCCCATTTATATACATGACCATCCAGCATCCACAGGTGCCATCATGCACAGTGTTTATGGTTTAGCAGTCAAGCTGCCAATCACCAATGGCATTATAAGACTAATAATAAAAGACGTGAGAACAGGAAAGGAAAAAAAAAAAGAGGAAAAAGAAATGGATCCTCAGTAAATGTAAAAGCTACCCTTCACGGGTTCTCTCTCACAACTTGGCAAGCATTCAAGTAACCTTTGTCCAATGACGAAACCAAGTCAGTTATATGCGACATCAATGGAAAACCTACTCATTCTGCTCTGCTCTGTTCACCTTGTCCCACCCATTTTTGGCACACTGGGAGAGAGAGGGAATCACATTCCACAAACCTGCCCTCCTGGCACTGCTGGAATGACTATTTATGATCAAAACGGAAAATAAAACATAAAATAAAAAAATCATATCCTCCATACATTATGCTCATATGTCAGCGAGTGTGAGAAGCCAATCGTTGCATGATAAAAATCCAAACATGGCACAAGTTTCCAATCATTAGTGTTAAAAATGTCCTTTCCCCCGATGACCCCCACAATCAATGTGTACAACAGAAAATACAAATAAAAATGTAAAAATAAAGTGAAAAAAAAAAATCAAAAACAATGTTAACGTTATTCTGGAATATGCATCGAAAGGAAAAACAATGGAATGCATACATTTTGGAAGTTTTCAGAGTTGGTCCTGCTTATGTAGTGTCAACGTCACACCTCTCCCGTCCGTCCTGTGAGTAAAGACCGAACTGAAGTGGTGACCACAATGCTCGAAAACAAAGAGTTTTGCTTCTCAGTTCAAAGTGGTCTTTTGTTCTAGTATTACTTAAAGACAGTGCCTGTCATGTACAACAATGTAGTGTCAAAACCTGGGTAGTTGCGATTCGTCACATGTGCTTCTGGCTGGTGCTTTAGTGTTATGTAGTTTTTACTAGTGAGTCTCTTGTGTATGTGTTTGTGTGATATGCGAGTGCTTTTTGTGTGCCACTCCCCTGAACGTGCATTCATTATTAGACTGATTTGAGTCATCAAGTCCTGCTGTTTCCTGAGCGTGGCTGAGTTCACCTCCCCACTGGCGGGGCAGGAGGTGCTCCTCTTATCATTCCTAGAGGAAGGAGAAACCCAGGGTTACGGTATGTGACGTCAGTTTGTCCTGGCTATAAAAAATAAAAAAAACACGCTGGTGGCAAACATTAACTTGACAACAGCATAAATTCCACACAGTTAAGACATTTACTATCAGCCTGCACGGCAATATAGGATGTTAAAAGTGCAAGACCTACTGACTGACTGACTGTGTGATCTCAAAGCTGTTATTAAAGTGACATTGCAATGATGATGAATGAAAGCCTGTACATCTGTTCTGTGGATCAAATTCTGTCTATTTTAGGCATTTAGAAGTTACTGGAAAATTTGCAATTTTTTGCCAGTAACTAAATGGAATTTAAAAACAATAACTGTTTATTTCCTGCTCTCTATCTCTGTCTCAGTGTGAGATAAATAGATAGATAGGGTTCTGGAATAGCACTTTAAGACAAGGGGCAATGAAACTCAATGAATACATCATCGCACAACCGTGTCGCTTAGTTAAAAGAAGAGATCTACAAGCAAACAAGCCTGTAGATCCTTTTTATTTTGGCAAGCGGCAATGTAGTGCGGACTCCGGAGTATATAATTTGGCATGATTTAATTCATGCCTAATTATATACTAATTATATTAATTATATACTAATTGTATAATGTTTGCTTCATCAACATGCTCACTCTTAAAGGCTTTTATTAGTATGACGATGTCAATGCATTTAGTTATTTTAGATAAGTACCCATGTACCTAACATAGGCTTCCCTATGAAATTAGGTTAGTTAGTGTTTAAATAAAGGCAGAATGTAAGGACACTGACTTGTACCTTTATTGTTTTTGCTGGGATAAATCTTACTGAAATGCCTGTACTCCTCTGGAGGTGGAAGGTCTTCAATGGGGTGGAAGTTGAATTTGGACTCAAAATCATCTGTAGGACATAAAGGTAGGGGAGTTAAGGGATATTTCACTTTCAAACAAAATAAACATACAAAAAATATATAAACAAGAAATGAAAAAGTAATGTAAAAATCACAGCCCCCTAACGCATTAGAAGGACAATAACAGTCACTAGAACCAAGGACGGGTGTTTTCAATGAATCTATCATGGTTAAAATGGAGTTTGAAGTTACAAACATGTTTGAAAGTGAAATATCCCTTTATACAAGAATGCTAATATATACAGAGAATACTAAAAACAGCTTCACTTACACCTGCATTACCTTTTTTTGCTGGTATAAGCAGACCTCTTTTAAACAGAGACAAAGTAATCTAGGAACTGACTCACAGAGGAACTGGAAGGGCTCATTTGACTGTCTGCAGGGGGAAATTTGACTGCCATGGACTCCCATCACAACAGCCTACATTGTGTCTTAGATATCAAAACAATACCATGTTGACTTTGGGTACCAGGGCAGGCCAAGCTAAACAGGAGGGCAAATAACTCTTAGTCTCCCAAGAAGTTATTGGGCAATGCTTTATGTTATTCATTATCTTTCAAATTAATTCTGGATATTGTGTTCAAAGGGTTGGATGGGTTGTGTCCAAAGCAAATTTAGCTCCCTTTAGCGGGAACAACAGAAGGGTTATTTCATAAGCTGACCAGCCTATTAAGTGACTAATTCTGCATCTAGACATAAAACACCTTTTCAAAAGGCAATTTTCCCTAAATATATGTCTAATATAAACAATAAAAAAAGTATTATGAATATCATATTTCAATATACAATACAAAAATGTACCCCATGTCCAATATATATAGTGTATAATATATCTATATCCATCTATCTATCTATCTATCTATCTATCTATCTATCTATCTATAAACTCCTCACAAAAAGTTTGGAAAATGATTATATAGCATATTCCCCCTCATACTTATAGTACATGCACAATATCTCTCCCCTTCAATAATACCAATTGATATAGTATTGTGTATAATTTTTTTATCATTTAACTTTACACCTCTACGAGGAACAACTTGTAAGGATCGTGAAACCTGGAATGAGCAACACAGCTAAACGTGTGGGTAGCGCCCCCAAAATATTTGCCAAAATCCCCCAATATGCTTCTGTTGGTAATCGCTGTCATTTTGAGCAACCTGCAAGGTGTGTGCCAGCCACAGGTGTGTGACTGGCACCTGAGCATGGGTCCTGCAACTTTGTTGAGTTTGTGTATGCTCCAAGCAGCAACACTGCCCCCATGGAAAGATGCCACGTTTGTCCCTTCAGCATAAGGCCCATGCAGTAAGGCAAGTGGAAGCTCATGTTCCATTACGCAGAGTGGCAGCATTATTTGGTGTCAGCCCTGGTACCATAATCCATTTCCAAACTTAGGACCAAGTTCCGTGAGACCCGGTGAAGTCACAGACAAGACCGCGAAGTGGCCGTCCCAGGGAGAGGACACCCCCAAGAAGACCATGTCCGTCACCCTCGCTTCACTGAAGAACCATAGGCTTTCCTCCAGAGACCAGTCAGATGTCAAAGTTGCAGGATCCATGTTCAGGTGCCAGTCACACACCTATGACTGGCACCTGTGCTGGCAGGTCGCTCAAAACAAGACCGATTACCAAAAGAGGCATATTGGGGGATTTAGCCAAATTGTTGGGGGGCGCTACCCACACATTTAGCTATGTTGCTCATTCCACGATTGCACAATCCTTACAAGTTACACCTCATTGTAAAGGTGACTAATCAATGGTCTCACACACACACACACACACACACACACACACACACACACACACACACACACACACACACACACTCTGACTCTTACCTATGATAGACTTGGAGGTGGAGTGTCCGTTGCGAATGGGAGGAGGTGGGGGTGGGGGTCCAGCAGGCGTGCGGGAGGACAAGGAGGAGGGAGGCGGAGGGGGCTTGCTTCCTCGGCTGTGCGACTCTGAGGAGGTACTGTGGGCTGCGGAGCTGTGGACTCGGTAGGGAGGTGGGGGAGGCGGCGGATCCCTGCTGCCGTTTCGAGACCCGGGATGAGGTGCCTGGGGTGCTTCATGATCAACACACACACACAAAAGACGATGAATCAGAGATTGCTCAACTTCTAATCACACAACACAATCAAATCATACAATGCTCAAAGGGACTCTGCACTGTTTTTCCACCTGTCATACATAACTTAAACCATTAATCCATTAAGACTTGAAGAAGCATCTGTGTCATTTTTAGTTTTGAGCTAAAAAGCATTATTTTACACTTTGGCTATTCAAAAATAGCAGATATACAAGCTCATAGCGTGAGTCCCTGGCCAAATACATTTTCAGATGGGGGTCCGTTTCTTTTTTTTTTTCACCTTGTGACCTGCCCTTTAACTTTCCCCACTTTGTAATAGCATGTGACGTTTTCCTTGAATTCAGTTATACTCTGTCTCACAGCCCTTTGGGAAGACAAACATCCAATGACAGCTACTGCCCATCGTCTCACTTCATTCATGGTTGTGTGTGTGTGTGTGTGTGTGTGTGTGTGTGTGTGTGTGTGTGTGTGTGTGTGTGTGTGTGTGTATATAATATATATACCGGTATATAGAGAGAGTGATATTTTTTGGTTAAAACTTAAAGTTTTTTATTAAAAGGTTAAAGCACTATATTCTGATAGTAATCATTGCTATAGCGCCTTTGTTCAATAACAGGGGTCTCCCTGTCTCTCCAGCTCTTTGATAAACAGAAAAAGGTAGGTGACAAAATGTCAGCCTATTAGGAGAGTATCCATTTATCAGCTTCATTTATTATAGTGTTCCAGTTCCAATTTTGTCTGCTCATTTCTCTGTGTCATCACTTCCAATTTCACTTGTTTAATCTGTATCCTGTCTGAGTTTTCTATCCTGATTGGATAAAATTGGTATCCTGAACCTGAAAATGCGTTTTCTGTTTAATAAAGAGCTGGAGAGACATGGAGACTCCTGTTACTGAACTGTTTTATCAGAATATAGAGCTATTTAACACTTATTTTATAAGAAAAAAGAAAATCCCATCCCATCTTTAAATATATTTCCTCATTTTCTTATGAATCATAAGGTGTGAGGGAGATGAAGGTCAGAGTAATACCATGAACTTACAAAGATGGGGGGAAAGCAGAGACGGCGAGAGAAAGAGGAATGCTGGAATATTCCAGAGGGCTTGTGGAATGTAGAGAAACCAGGAGGCCTCGTGGCGAAGCGCGCCATCGTCCAATGACAACACGGAGCTCCGGCAAACAAGTGCCTTCCTGTTTCATACTCTCGCTCTCTGAATTCAAATGAAGAAGCTCCCGTTGCAAAACGCATATCTATTTCGCCGAAGAATATTCATGACCTACGTATATGCTGTGTAAGTGTGTAAATCATAATTGAATTGAAGGATTAATAATATTTTGTAGACCGATGGATGGTATTGTTTTGAAAGAAAGCTTCATTAGATTTGATCAGATTATTATTTTTTGAGTGGGTGTCTAATTTTTTCTTTCAACATCAGCCAAGTGGAAGCACAGCAGATTTTAACCAAATCTAAAACACGCAAGGCAAGACGTAGACTAGCTATTGCATGTACCGTGGTCTGGTCAGTAATACAAGCTGATATTTTTGGGGATTGTACACTACAGCCTTTTCATTTCTCAAAGCAAAACTAGTTTAAAATGACAGTTTTCCTCTATACGGAGCTGATGTAACTCTCTAAACTAGGTCATGTGCCTACAGTATATTCAAAGAAGGTCAATAAGAAGGGTTTGGATGAGAAGGAGATAAATACTGTAGGTTACAGAAATGTAACAATTCAAACCTATTACAAACAAAGACCCCACCCAGCCAGTGCAGTCATTTTAGAATAAGGCCAGGTGTGATCAATATGACCTTTCAGTCTGCTATAACAGGGCCAATGTTTGTGTGGTAGTCGTGTTTGTCTCTTGGGCTTAAAATTGGAACCGGGCCACAGAGTTGAGAAATAATGCTTGTTAAAACTTGCGTTGCCTTGTGTCAACATTCCTGGTGCTCACACTGGAGGAAGGTTAACCGACTAGCGTTTTAGCCAGTGTTAATTTGGTCGACTAAAATTACGAAAATGAGTCATTTTATGTTTGACAACATATATTTTATGTTTGGTTGGGCTCGGGTGTTGCGCTCTGAAAATAGCAGATTTACAACCTCACAACGCGCCGCCCTGCGACGCATTGTGAGCTTGTAGATCTGCTATTTTCGGCATGTAACCAAGTGTAAAATCGGCCATTACCACACCATCAAGGCCTGCCAAAATATATTTTTGTCGATAAAATCAACTGTAGATTTAGTCGACTAAAGTCTTATGATATTTAGCAGACTAAAACAAAAACATTTCAAATGACAATTATTTTTTTAGCATACCTGCTCTGCGACCGGGAGGCTCTCTGGCAGGCGGCGGTGGTCTGTTGCCCCCCTGCAGGGCAGCCGGAGACGGCGAGGGCGGCGGAGGCGGCGCGTGGCTGCGTGCGTGGTTGCTGCTCGGCGCCGACGAGTTCTTCTTATGCAGGGAGTTGTGTCTCTGGGGCAGCTCCGGAGCCCCGTCCACGTGGGACGGCCCGTTGGAGACGCCGCCGCCGCCACCCGACGTCGGGTGTCTGTACGGCGGGGGAGGAGGGGGAGGTGCCGCGGAGCCGCCGGTGGGCGGCGGCCTGCTGAGAGACGACGGCTTCGTAGACGGAGGCGGCAGGGAACTGGGCGGGGCGGGGCCCCTGCCGGGCGTCGGCGGGAGGGGCTTCTCTCGGCTGTGGTGGTGGAGGTGGGAGGAGGAGGATGGTGGAGGCGGGGCCTTGGGGTTAGGGGTGTGCGGAGCGTTACTGCGGTTGCCTCCTCTGTTGAAGGGCGGTGGAGGGGGCGGGGCCGAGGTGCTGTGCTTCATGCCGCCCCCCATGCTGGAGGAGGAGTGGGACGAGCCGGCGCCGCTGGGGGGACGAGAGATGTCCGGGAGCGAGGGCCGGTGGTGGTGGTGGGACCTCTGGTGCTCCGCGGGCGAGGGCTTGTCGGGCGGCGAGGGCGGCGAGGGCGAGGCGGAGCGGCCCGTGGGCGGGCGGGGAGCGGAGGGCCGGGAGCCTCCCGGGGGCCTCAGGGCCGACCTACCCACCGAACCCGCTGAACTGTGGGAGTCTGTGGAGTGAGACACACACACACACACACGCTGGTTAGAGCCATGTAGCATATGCACACAAAACCAATATAAACTGTACCTGTACTGCGTAAGTGACACACACGTAAGTGATATTCGTCCATAAGAAATATAAGTTCAATATTAGTTCAGGCCCAACTTATATTTCTGTACCTTTAACCCCCTTAACCCCCTTACAGTTGCAAACCAAGATCACTGGGCCAGGATCTTCTGGCAGTGGCTCAAACAAAACCTTAAGAGCCCAAAGGTCGCTGTGACTTCACTGTTGTAGCTCTAATGCCCCGCCCTGCTCTCCTTCTCTTTTAGTACATGTTTTCGCTTTTATATTTGTTGTGTTACTTTCTAACCCTGGTTTAAAACATATACTACCTTATCCCATTGAGAGACCTGTTGCTACCTATACGTTGTTATACCTTTCAATCCGGATGCCACCTCTGTGTCTCATTAGTTGTTGCTATAATATAGTAACATCATTTTTTATTTTTTATTTTTAGTAAGAATTTGAACGTTTTCAGAAAACTATGGATAGGTTTTAGAAGGCGTTTTTAGAATCGGCCTCAGGTCTAAATGGGTTATATAAATAAGGTTATTATTATTATGAATGTATTCCTTTTTATACCTCATATCATGTGTTATACAAATAAACTTGCCATGCCTATTACTGTATTAAAATACAAATTCCTAGTCATCTTAGTTCTTGTACATGTATTACAGTAGAATATTGTATGGGGACTTTGACTCTTACTTTTTGCATAGGACAACATATAAATATTAGCTAGAATGTTGTTACGCACTCCTCATGCCAATGTGCATGATTAACTTCCTTCTAGTAAAGCAGATAAGGGTTTGATCTAGATTAACCTTTTTTATTCTCAACTATATTGATCAAGACAGCCCTCACAGAAACAGCCATACCAGGTGGATATAATGAAATAATAAGACTGTGCTTTTACCTCCAACTGGTCTCAGTTTTGGCACACCTCCTTGAAAAAGGCCTCCCATTGGCATTGGTCCTCCTCCTCCAAAACCACCACCTCCTCCACCACCTCCTCCGCCGCCACCACCTCCTCCACCCGATTCTAGAGACAAGTGTCATATAGATTAATAAAAAGCAGTAGTGCGCAAATAGTTTAAAATATATCATTCAAAAGCCTACATACTGCAAGTCCAGTTCAATTGCATGTAGACTAGAGTAATGCGTGGGAACCTATGAGTTATATGTTTGCAGGTATGCAGTGTGCGTGCGTGCGTGCACTCTAAAACTGGTAGCTTCTCTGAACCTGGTGCAACTCACTCTCTATAATCGGAGCACTTCTGTCATTGACAACAACTTTCTTGAGTCTGGCTCCTTTGGCGATATCTCCCAGCAAGGCCCCTCTGCCCTTGGCTTCATCTCGGTTCAGCTTAGGTGCGGTGGTGTTTGCCTACAGGAAGATGTGATCAAAGGTAAATGCCAAATCCACACGGCCTAACTGCATATTGTAACTGAATGCAACTGTACATTTGCAGTCTAATTGTACAGTAGTCTACTTTTTATAATAGTGTATTATGTGTTAATAGTGTTTAAGCATGGAAATTGTTAATATCTTTGAATCAAAGTCACCAAGACAAACTCCTGCCAATCAATCATTCATAAACAGGCGTTTCTGTCTGACAATAACAAAATAACAATGAATTATATCACTTTTATTGTCCAAGGTTCAGTTAAAAATAGCCAGAAGTTTTCCAACAGCTGATAAGAACCATAGATGTTATGGTAGCATGTTTATGGTAGAACAATGTCACTATACAACACAGTATGCTGTGTTAGTGCGTACGGTGTGGGTGACACCGTACGCACGAAGATAATTCATCCGTAGGGTTGTCACGATTACAAAATTTAAGTTGCCGATTAATTGTCACACAAATAGTTGCGATTAACGATGTAATTGTGTTTTTGGCATTGAGCATAAGAAGAAAAAAAAAAGAAGAAAAACGATTATGATTATGACAGGCCTATTCATCTGACATTCTTACCAAGAGCAACATACATGTCAGCAGCACGTTAAGCAACGAATAGTGAAAATAATCTAGGTCAGAGCAACCAGACAAGTATTTGTGTGTCCCTAGAATTATTATGTACAGTATAGGAAACAAGAAGTAATTGTTAAAAGAACTGTTGGGTGCCAGCTAGAAAGGGTAGGGGTGAATGTGTCTTGTGCAATACTAATTTCCTTTAGTGGCACAAAAGCATAATTAATAATACATTTAACATTATCATGACATTTCTACAACCACATGTGGGGCAAATCTGTCGGTAACTTGTGGAGGCAAATCAAGTTTTGTCTGCCCTCTTCCAAGTTTGTGATTCAACCAGTCACACTATTGGTACTAGGTAGGCAAATCAGCATTTTAAAGTTGATGTCGAACTTCTGCCTAAAAAAGTGAATTTACTGCACTACACTAGTTTAGTATACTAGTGATGTTTTGTTGGGATATATGTGTTTGACAACATGTTCACATATTTTGCCACGTGGGTAAACATAGGAAATTATTGCAGTCAAAACTACAAACTTGATGCTGTATGTTTATTATTATTGTACAGTTGTGTGTGTTATTAACCTGGCTGAAGGTAGGGGGAGGGGGTGGTCCTGGGGGAGGAGGGGGAGGGGGAGGAATTGGCATCGTGTCCCCTCAGTTGGCACCACTGGTCGGCGTGGCAGTTGGTTCACCGTCTCCAATCAGAAGACACACACTGAGTCCTGCAAAACAACATGAACGTATCCCATCAGAAGACACACACTGACTCCTTCAACACAACATGAATCCAATCAAAACACACAGACTCCTGCAAAACAACACAGGAAAACATTTAGAAACTCTTAAGACATTATCACTAGGAATGTGTTCATTTCATATTAATAAAAATGAAAACTACACTAAAATGTTAAGGAGGGACTACGTGGAGAAGAGATCCAGTAGAACTAAAAGACAAGTAATTTTATGTTTGGTTGCGCTCGGGTGTTGCATGCTGAAAATAGCAGATCTACAAGCGTTAACTTGTGAGCTTGTAGATCGGTTCATTTCAGCATGCAACCAAGTGTAAAATCTGCCATTACGACGCCATCAAAGGCCTACAAAAATACATTTTTGTCGACAAAATCAACTGTAGATTTAGTCGACTAAAACTAGACAAAGACTTTTCAGATGACTGAAATATGACTAAAACTAAATGACATTTTATTCAAAAGACTAAACGCTAAATCAAAATTTGCTGTCATAATCCGTGTACTTTATCAGCCAGTTTGGCAGACAACTAGGATTTGGAATTCCTAATCTCTTCAAGTATCTAGCTGGCTGATCAGCTAATCAAATGGCCTGGTGAATTTTTTAGTGTACTCTGAGCATTTTTGTCCAAAATGCCAAATAAACAATCCGGTGGGCAGCCCGGAAAAGAATAGAAAAACCCATCCGTTTCATTAAATAGCCATAAACAAGTGTAAGTCTTCGGGGAACGGGGACATTTGGCTCCAATTTGAAATGAACAAGGGACTTGTGTCAGAAAAACCAAACAAAAAACAAAAGACAACACATACAGGCCTTGTTAAAAGAGGCACATTATGCTCAGCTGAAGGTATGGACAAACGAGTAAAGAAAATGTAAATTATGCTCATTCCACAGTCACACCACAGTGGGTGCAATTGGCAATTTAAACCCCTCAAGACATTCTTGTTAGAGGGAACCTGTTGCTGTAGGGGCTTCTTCAATACATGTATCATGTTGTCCCAAATTCTCAGAATTGTCTGCTAGCTACTGTATACGCTCCTTGTAGATTCTCAATGATAACATTCTGCAGAGACTTCCTCGAGTTAAAAGTACTCAGCTATCAGAAATGTAGCCGCCACGTGTTGGTTGGTGAAATAAAATAATGTTTGTTTTGTACTACTGTACTGACTGTCATTCAGACAGTAAGGAGCTTTCTTTTAAGCAAAGTAAATATCCATTTAAAAACATTTCAGCAGTATTATTAAACAGCAACAAAAACGTTGAATCAAAACATTCCAAAATAGCTTTGAGCTTGTGTCCAGGGACAATTATCAGCCGACACGGTACATTAATTGTATTCCATACTACAGGGAGTCATCGTGTGATGTGACACCTCCATGTTTAATGTACCATCCATTCCTCATTGTCCAGGCTCTCCTTTATACTTGGAACAGACGGTCACAGACCTGCTGTCAACCTGGACTCATGAATAGTGGCGTCTCCCTGGCTCTCCCATTGTAACTACAGTACAGAGCATCAACTGCAATTGTTATTATTACTCTTTATTCTCACTTGTGTTGCTTTGTCGATAATTTGTGATTAGTGCCATGTCAGTGCTAAAGGAATTATTATCAGAAGCCATTATCACATGGGCAGATTGTAAAACATTGCAGTGCAATGTAGAACATATTCACGGACAGGGGGATAGGATAGCATATCTAATGTTAGCAGCACATCAGTCAACACTGCTTGACATGCAGACACAACTGTTTGTGATACATCTGGTAATACTTGCTGACAACTATACCTCTCATTTGTCTGGTTTGGTTTGAAGTTCAAAGTGTGTCGAAAGTTAGACATTTTTGTTCTTGTTCCATTCCTTTTTTTAAAGCAGCCTAGTTGCTTTGGCTGCTCTTGATCATATAATTAGTTATGGTATTAGTACCATAACTATTGTTATCCCCAAGTCTTCAAATCGAATGTCCAATTACATAATGAATAGCTTGATGTACACATTATATGCATTGTACTCTATAGTTCAACAAGTCTCTATAGACCAGGGGTCTTCAACAGGGGGTCCGGGACCCCTAGGGGGTCCTCAGAGTTACTACAGGGGGTCCGCCAAATCTTTGTGTGATATGATTTTTTTTTTTTACCTTAACCACTTGAACTCTAGCATTCCTTTTTCTGAGGAGAACTTCAGCCAAAAACAGCCGATCTACAAGCTCACAACGCCTCGCGCTGCGAGGCATTGTGAGCTTGTAGATCTGCTATTTTTGGCAAAGATGTATAGGTGTAGACGGAAAAAAGAGCAGACCAAGTAAACAAAAAAAATGTTGAATTCTGAACACACTATTTTATACAATATAGAGTAGGGGGGTCCCTGCTTCATCTCGGTCTCAGCTAGAGGGTCCTTGGCCTGAAAAGGTTGAAGACCCCTGCTATAGACAGTTATCCTAGCTGCATGCAGGGCAGAGTATTGTAATAATTGGTCCTGTCTGTGTGTCTGTGAACAAAATAACTTGAGACTGAATAGAATTTTCATGAAAATCGATGGGAACGGTCTGTAGGTCGATTCATTTTGGGGGTCAAAAAGGTCAAGGTCACCATCAAGGTCACCCACCTCAGGACGAGACAGAACAAGAGATGTTGTGACGGGCAGGGTTTTCACTCCCAGGTGCGTTTTTAATCACACATCATTCAATGACAGCTATTTCCAACTCAGCTGTAAAATAAAATGTGTATCCAGTCCACAGCTGTGATGAAAATCGCTGCAGACTCGGAAAGTGGGCACAAGTAAGCACCTGTGTTTATGTCAACTGTATACACACACACACGCTTCACAACACACCTTGGGCAAGTATGTCTTATAAGAGAGCAAGATAACAATCAAGTTAGTTGCTCTTTATCAGAAAACAGGTCATTAGCCCACTTGTGGGACAACATTTACAATCATTTTAATTGTCATTCAAAAACACGATCATTCAGTCACTGTGATAGTTACAGTCACTATGACCCAGAGACGGCATAACACGGTCTGGGCGAATGTTTAGTGAAATATGGACCAAAGTTGTTCAGTTCAACTGAGATGTGATAGTCTGGAAAACATTGCTAAAGTCTGCCCTATTCAAAAGGTGTTTGTGTGTAGCAGCATTAACATAATTAATGCATTTACACACAATATAATGAAACATTAAGTGCAGGGATTAGGCTATTTCATGAGTGTACATGTTGTGTCAGCAATGTCACAATGTTGCATCAACCCCCTTTTGAGATGGATGACCCAGCAACTGCAACACACTAAAAGACCGACTACTTTCTGCTGCAATAAATTGCTCTTAGATGGGGACAAAACGGTATTTTGGTATAAACTTTCATGGATAAAGCGCTCCTAACTTTTACCCTTCTGAAAAAAATGTAACAATATATCTGAGCACCCAAATGCACCACACAGTCATCTCTGATTGAGGTCGCCGATTCTCCCCAAACCAGTTAGCCGTCTGGGCCCATTGTTGATATGGCACGTTAAGCTGGCTTCTAACCCCACCCTCACCCTTCTTCACTCTTCCATTCCAACAGGCTGCCTGGTTAAGCGTTAGAGCAGGTTTTCACAGAGGAGAAAAAACAAATGGAATGTCACTGAGCAAGCTCGCCAGTGAGAGAGGACGTACAACAAACGGAAACGCAACGCAGGGGAGACAGAAACTGAGAGCTGAGTTTGTCATCTCTTCTTCATTGAAAATATTCAAGTTCCGCTGCTGGGTATAGCTTGCTTCGAAACCACAAACACAAATAGCTGGAAAACAATGTGCTTGTAACCATTGTGGTGGAAAAATAAGTTTAGAGATTCTGAGTATCATAATCTTGCAGTTCAGCTAATATGTTCCATGAAAAACTAAAACATACTATCATCACTAAGAGTCAGAAATGGGGGCATCATGACATGTTTGGTGGGAATTTTTGGATGTTCCAAATTCCAATCTAGTTGATGTTCTGATCTTAAGCAGACAAAATCATGCCAAATTGCCAATGTGACAGTTGTCAACTTTGTGATGATGATAATACCACCTTTGAATCCATGACTAGAGGTTTGGTCAGTGTTCAAGACTGTGTTATAACTACTAGGACGCGCACAAAAAGTTCAGCCTACTTCTCATCCTAAAATATGGACCATCGTTTTACCACTGCACTGTAGCAGAACACATTGGAGGTAATGTCTCAAGTAGGTCATGACGATTGCCATGGTTAGCTAGCTTCCATTTAGCTCTCTATAGATATATAGTTGGCAAATAATCAATGAGAGAAAATGTCCCCCTTTGGGGGGAAAAAGCTGAAAGCTGACACACAGCCAAGTGGGGAAGGGGGCGGTCATTGAGGAAGTTTTGTGGTCAAGTCAATAGGTAGGGCAAAGGCCTGTGTGTGTGTGTGTGTGTGTGTGTGTGTGTGTGTGTGTGTGTGTGTGTTTGCAATATTTAGAACCATACTTGTTTTAATGTTGCCCAAACAACCAGGTGTTGTTCAAAATGATCATATGATAGCCATTAGGTAATCGTGTCACTGCCAGCATCCACGAAATTGTACCACCAACAATAACACTTGTTGAACATAAACAGTTAAGACTTAAGCCATAATTTCACGATGCCAAAGAAAAGCTGCAAAAATGATTAAACTACGAGTATGTCGTTTATGATGTACAATGGCAGGAGATACACAGCATTCGTTTTCACTAATGTGGAAAATTGACATGATAAATGGTAAATATAGATCTATAGTTACACTCTCTAGGATTTTGTTGTAGATTTGTCATGGGGTGAATCCAAACATGTAGCCTTGGATCAAGACGTATCATAGATGTATTTAATAGAGTCTGACTTTTACTTCCGTATCTATCACAGACATAAAAATGTCAAAATCGATGAAATACAACAAAGATGGTCTTGATCCAAGGCTACCAAACATGCAACCCATAAGTTAACCTCATAAAGGCACACATATAGGCCCAGAGAGGCCCCCCAATTCGTGCCCTTAAAGAACGAACAACGGGGCCCATTCTAGCATGCAATAGTGTATGAATCACATTATAACTTAAAATCTAAGGATCAACAAACTCACCCTGTCTCAAAGAGGATCGCAAGTCTTGTCCTCCAGCAAAACAACATGAATGGAAAGTGCTGCTGTGGCAAATCTTTTTTGCCTTAAAGCAGTTGCCTCTACAAAAGCTTGACAAAAAAATACACGAGAGAGTGGCTTTATCGAGACGACTGCGATGTTTGGAGACGTTTTCACACGTTTGTTAAATATAATAAAAACACACAAAACAACAACGTTTGTTGTTGCACCAAAAAATCCTGAAGTTAGCAGAGCTAACGTTAGCTTGAGTTGCTAATAGTTAGCCCTCTCTGCTAGTTGAAGGTGTTTACTAAACGCCAGCTGTCAGTGTCAGCGGCCACTGGCTGACTGTCCTGCTTGTTGTCGGTGTAAAACAGGACGTTTTGGGTCCTTTTGCTAATGATGTTGTCATGTAATAATAAAAAACACCACGAGAACGACTTTAAGTTTAACTTCTTCGCCCGACAAGATGTCGTTCCGCCGCCGACAACAAACTTTCACCTGCCCGCTCGTCCAGCAAGCTAAGCAGCACCAAAACGGTCGGCCGGGGAGAGAGACTCCCGTTTATCCCGTTGGTTGGTTCCTCGCAAACCCGGAAATGGGCCGGCCAACACAAAATGGAGGGGGTACTCCCTCTTTCTTTGGTGTTTCGCCCGGGTGGGCGTAGTTATATGCTTATGATTGATTGAATACTTTATTAGCAGTTTGCAAGAAAAAGCACAGGAAAGTACAGTTCAATACAAGGTCTGCTAAAGGGGATTTTGAAACAAAAATGTGGAATGCCCTACCCCAGGGGTCTTCAACGTTTTCAGGCCAAGGACCCCCTAGCTGAGAGAGAGATGAAGCAGGGACCCCCTACTCTATATTGTATAAAATTGTGTTTCAGATTAAAGTTTTTTTTTTACTTAGTCTGCTATTTTTTCCCTCTATACCTAGTTGGCTTTGCCAAAAATAGCCGATCTTCTAGCCGGAATTCTGGGGTTCAAGTGGTTAATGTAAAAAAAAACTAAATCCTATCACACAAAGATTTGGCGGACCCCCTATAGTAGCTCTAAGGACCCTAGGGGTCCCGGACCCCCTGTTGAAGACCCCTGCCCTACCCAAAGGAGTAAAGGAGTGTATTCAGTGTAACACCCTACTCACTTTCAAAACTGCCCTAAATAATCACCTTCAGGAGGCTGCAATTCCAAACTGGCCCCTGTCAAAGTCTCAACCTACCAGTAACCTGTAAGCTGATTGTATGACGTTCTGCATAGTAGTGTATATTTGTATGTCTTCTTAAATGTCATCATGATTTGAGTGCACGGGGATCTCATTTTAAAGAAGCCACTGTGCTTTTATTATGAGCGAATACCACCCAACTCACTCCAAATCCAACTCACTCCATGAAGACTTAAGACATTTTCGGCCAACTCACTCCAGGGCTCGGACAACTCCCTCCAGGACCAAAGACCAACTCACTCCAGGACCAAAGCCAACTCACTCCATGCAATGTCACCAGTGTAATATTGGTTCAATGTGTCAGTGGTGTAAAGTAACTAAGTACATTTACTTAAGTACAGTACTTAAGTACAATGTTGGGTATTTGTGCGTTATTTGAGTATTCCCAACTTCCAATGCTTTTACCTCTACTCCACTACATATTGGACCCAAATATTGTTTTTTTACTCCACTAAATGTATTTGTTTTACTAGTTACTTTGCAGCTATAAATTATAATATTATAAAACATGCATTAAACACTTTAGCCCTGTGTTTGTTTGTGTGTGTGTGTGTGTGTGTGTGTGTGTGTGTGTGTGTGTGGGGGGGGGGGGGTTGAATCGGTGGAGACTCTTACATTCTAACCCTAACCGTAAACCCTAACCCTAACCTGGGTGGAGGGTGATTATGCGGTTGAACTCAGTGGAGGAGGGCCATTAGGTGTAAGCAGTGGGGTGGAGTGAGTTGTCCTCTGCTGTGGAGGGAGTTGGCCAAACTCTGCTGTGGAGGGAGTTGACCAAGTGTGTGGAGTGAGTTGGGCTCTGCTGTGGAGGGAGATGTCTGGAGTGAGTTGGGCTCGATTTGGAGTGAGTTGGTTTTGGAGTGAGTTGGGCTGTTACCTTATGGGCGATCCAGTTTAGAGGACTTGTATTGTGAATTGTACTTCCATGTACTGTTTCCATGTCTATCAATTTTAAACCCAAGAAAGCCTATGGCTTGTTTCCATTGGGGGCTTTGTACTCAATTCATCGAAACATTAATGACAGACAAATATACACTACTATGCAAAACATCATGTAAACAGTTTGAAAACAAAAACAAAAATATGTACAGTAAACAGTTCGAGGGGGGAGGGAGGGGGGCTAGGCTTTGACTTTTACAGGGGCCAGTTTCTAATTGCAATTATTTCAGCCACCTGCATGTGATGCAAGTGCTCTTTTAGAGCGGGTTTGAAGGAGAGTAGGAATTTATACCCCTTTACGACTGTAGGTAGGGCGTTCCTCACTAAATCTATGCCTACAGCTAACCCTAACACCCTAACCATAAATCTAACCTCACACAGCCTAAACCTAACCTCAAAACCACGCCCACCTGGTCGAAGTACCGGGAAAAGAGAGAGTCCGGAATGGAGGCAGGTGAGGTTTATACTCCCAGGGCATATGACGAAGGTGTCGCGCCGCGTGCCCAAAATAGCAGACCTACAAGCTCACAACACGTCGTGATGCGAAGCGCTGTGAGCTTGTAGGTCTGCTGTTTTCGGTGCGCCACACCGGCGCGCAACGAAACCAGGCACTTTTTTGGACGCGCGAGGGCGCTCGACAAAAACCCAGCCTTGGATCCAAGACTATCATAGATGTTGTATTTTATCGAGTCTGACTTTTACTCAGTGGTGGAAAAAGTACTCACATTTTTTACTTAAGTAAAAGTATCAATACTGCAATGTAGAAAAACTCTGTTACAACCAGTAACTAAAGTTTTCAAATAATTATAGTGGAGTAAAAGTACAATATTTGCCTTTGAAATGTAATGGAGTAGAAGGAAAAGTACTAAAATTGGAAATACTCCAGTAAGTAAAACATTGCTCGAAATTGTACTTAAGTCTACAGGACTACGTACATGTTACTTTATAACACTGCTTTTACTTTCGTATCAATGCAAATGTCAAAATCAAGGCTACCAAAAACCAAGGATCTCCTCCCTGCCCTATAAGTTATATCTGTATGTCCAGCATATTAGTAAGATAGTTCACCTATAAAAACTATACAAATAAAAAAAACATCATCCAAATAACATTAATTGTAATAGTTTTTCTCATATTTCAGACATACTGTAAGTCTTTAGGTATTTTATATTTTAGAACCATTTAATTCTGAAATCTGAGAAAAACTGGCTACACTAGACATATTTTACAGTATGATGACTGTAGTTGTCCATCCATTGTCCAGTGGTGGAAAGTAACTAAGTACATTTCCTCAAGTACTGTACTTACGTATAATGTTGAGGTATTTCTTACTTTGCTGGAGTACTTCCAATTTTCAATACTATTACTTCTACTCCACTACTCAAAGGCAAATATTGTACTTTTACTCCACTATAATTATTTGAAAACTTAAGTTACTACCAGTAGTTACTTTGTAGATTTTGATTATTACAAAACCACTTCAGACCTATTAGCCTACAGTATATATCTTGGCAATTTGAAAATAGCCAATGTGTTCGCAGACCATCCATCCTTTGTCCTACCAGGCCCTAAGTGTGGGACCCTCATATATATTTTTGAAACCAACACAAGCTGCAACAAAGCATCAAAAGCCACAGGGCAGTATAGAAAACACTACCACTAGTAGTGATTTGTAATCCCTGCTTCCATTGGCTAGATAGCTAGCCACCCTGGTCAAATAAAATATCTTTAAATTAATAATCACTTTGGAATGAATCCTTAAGATTTTGTAAGTCAGACTAAACTAATTTGTAATAATGTCCGACAGCCAGAGGCATGAGTTAAAATTGATATTTGTAATGACCACAAAAAGACAAATGCTGTGATCATAATGTGATTGTGAACCAAGCTCTTTTAACGTAATGCACTGTCATTTAAATCATTTCACAATAAACAGACATGAAAATGTATAGGGCCATTTATCTTTGCTCTTCTATTGAAATGACAATATTTGTGTTTGTATTTATGCCAAATTTAAGTCATTCTTCTTTGGAGCTTTTGCCTTTATGGATAGTCACAGTGTAGAGAAACGGGCAGAAAGAGCCAGTGAGTGACACAGACCAAAGGACCGCCATGCCTGGGAATCGAACTGGGGGACTCGCCGTCAGGGATCAGAGAATATGTCATCTCTCAAGACGGGTTCGGCTCAGCAGCTGAATCTGTCTTGAGACGAAAAAAGAAAATATTTATTTTGCCGATGGGTTCCCAGATTGGAGAATATGGTATGCGCCTTAAACACTCAGCTATCAGCATCCATTATTTTAGATATTTACCTAATCGGAGCACACCCAAGACAGTCGACAGGTACATTTGTGTTCAAAGACAATTGCTTTATTTAGAAATCTTACTAAATTATACATCTCCTGATGCACAAAATTGCATTGCCATTTAACCAAAAAATGACTGATTCAGAAGGCACTGTTGAACATTACTGCTCACTGGTTGAGTCATTTTATGCACACTTGAACTCCAACTCACCAAGAAAATGTAAAATCAATAGCTTGTCCAACAGGTACAAGTGGGTGCCCATTTCCAAACCAAAACAAATTGTTCCTACTCTCAAAATAGAATAGCACTGCATTTGCAGTAATCAAACAAATGAATGTACTTGAACATGTACATTATAGCCAGTTATGCATCATGAACAAGCACTACTTCTTTTAATGGGTATCAGCAGTTGCTCAAAAAGTTTTGTATTGCTGGGTTTTGATTCTAGATTTTGTCAGAATTTTCAGCCTGTTTGATAAATATATATGCAACATTAAGACAAGTGGTTTGATTCAATCATTTCACAGATATTAGTGTATCAGCCAAAATAGTAGTCTCTATGCACAGACACAAATGTGTCCTTGATTAATAGAAATAAGTAGATGTCTACCTCTTGCCTGCTGGTTGTTTCAGTTCAAAATAGGGCTGCATAATTAATCTAGAATAATCAAAAATCATTATTTTACACTTTACAATGACGTTATCATGAAACTTGGTAAATAATTCAAACATATTAGGTCAGCTGTTGCACTTTTCCCTCGTATCCTCACACGACTTACACATGGCGTGGTTGATAACCAGAACAACCCATCTGTCCATCCATCAGGCTCAATAAGAGGTCATTACATATCAGAATATAATGTTAGGTAATGGCATTTGACACCCATAAGCTTCTTCTTCTCCTTTTGGCTATTTCTATTTCTAATATCAGGGGTTGCCACAGCGGATCACCTGTTAAGATCTGGTTCTGTTCTCTTCTTCTTCTTCTTCTTCTTTCTATGTCACTCCCGCCACCTGCATCCGTAAACCTCCTCTTTGGCCTTGCTCTTGACACCCATAAAGCAGAATGAGCAAAAATCATCATCATAATTGCGATTAATGATCACGATTACAATATGTGTCATAATCGTACAGCCCTAGTTTAAAACTCTGAAAATTACAGAGACCATATGTTGGCTGCTAATTAATACCACAAACGTATACCTCTGCTCCAGACAATCTGCTCTTTTGTCTTTCTTATTTACTATCATGGCAACAAGGACATAATTCTTAGAACAAAATTTCAAGTATAATTTTCAAAAGTCCAATTAGAATAGTCCAAAAGATGGATTCCTCTTCCTGAAAGTCCTCCTCCGACGACTGAGGGAATTTCTGACGCCCCTGTGCGTCTTCCGTCGGGTACGATCCTTTATGAAACGGGTCCTGCGCTACCATCTGATCGTAAAACACGCGCATTTCAAACTCGCTCTCCTGGTGCGACGGGTGGCCGTAGATGCTGATGCCCACGGGCCTCACGAAGTCCCCGGGCACCACCACCACGTCCTGGCCGCAGGTGACGGACTGCAGCTTGTAAGTGTCATAGCTGGGCCGCAGCGTCTTGTCGGACACGTACAGGTCTGCGTCGCCCTTGAGGCTACGCATGTGTAGGATGATCCTGCCGTCGTGGTTGAGGCGCAGGTAGCTGTAGTTACCCGCGCCGATGTGACCCTGGACCACGTGGAGCAGCACCCACTCCTCGGGGACGCTGTCGCCTTCTTGCTCCGAGGAGGGATGGAGGAACCCTTTGGCCTGAGACAGAAGGAGAGCTACGACTAGGGTACTGCAGTAGAGCATCATGCTGAAGGCATCTGTCTGTCTGTCAGTCGGTCAGTCAGTCACAGACTGGATGACGCCAGAGGACCTTAGAAGACACAGAATAACACGTTATGAACATTATGGCTGTCAAGATTACAAAATGTAAATTGACGATTAATTGTCACACAAAAAAATAAATCAAGGGGTGACGGCCACCCTTTATATAGTGCTTGGCCGGATGCTAATGACATCTCACTGATGTCACGATGAGTCAGCTATATCCAGTGGTGTGTTCTAGATTTTTTTGGAGGGCATACTATAATTATTCCCTCCCTCCCACGCGTGTATATAATTAATGCATTTTTAAGATTCACACGCGTAGTTCACTCGCGTATGTGGCCCGCACAGCATTGGCCAGGCCCAGTTTCGCAGTAAGACTGGGTACAATTACAATATGCTTTGTACTGATTTTCTACTGTTTCTAATGTTAATCACTGTGTAACTCAACCACTTCGGCGCTTTGAATGCAAAGCATGGATTATTACCATGTAAGAGTGCAAGGATTGCTATAAATAAATGCTGATTCGGCTGATTAGGTGCAGACGGAGGCCGTTCCAGAGACACATCAGACGGGGTAAGCGGCAGCTTACAAGGCGCTGCAGCGAAATGGATGGCTACGCTTGGCTACGAAAATGTTCTGCAAGTCACACTACGTTAAATGCCTTACAACGGTAGAACGCACCACTGGCTATATCCGCATATGGAGTTTTACATTAGCGTGATGTCAGCACATGATCACATGACATCTCTGCTGGCTCCATATATGGAGCTCTAGATCAACCACGACCAAAATATGGAGTTTGTGATGTCAGTCTTGGATAGGTTAGTAACTAACCTATCCAAGTCTGACATCACAAACTCCATATATGGAGCTGTCTGACATATCTAACTAACCATTAGATATGTCAGATAGCTCCATATATGGAGTGCCAATATTCAGTGGGTAACTATGACAACCTATCAAATATCCATATGACGTGAAGGCGAGTGAAAGCCTTCGTTGCGCACATTAACTGATCAAAAAGATTATATTATTATAGGTCAAGCTACCCAGTAGCATATGAAGGAATTAGAATCAGCCCCACATTTACATTACAAAGCAAACATATGAATGCATCATTAATTCAAATTAGTATGATTGTGAAATGGACCATTCTGCATGGAGTACTTTTACTTTTGGTACTGCAAGTATATTCTGATGCAGCAAACACTTGAATACAGGACATTTATGTTTAACAGATTATATCTACATTGTGGTATTGCTACTCTTACTCAAGTAAAAAAACTAATCTTAAGTACTTCTTCCACCACTGGTGGAGTTCATCTGAGCACGTTTCATTATGTCATGTAAGGTTTTAGCCGTACTTATGGCAGCGTTACTTTTGGGACAGTGAAAGCTGATACGATATAGTATTAAATGGCATCGTTGCCTGGCTGCAAGGCCTTCACGCATCTAAAAATAAGCAGTGATGTGAAGTACATTTACTCAAGTACTGTACTTAAGTACAATGTTGAGGTATTTTGATTTTACTGGACTATTTCCAGTTTTCAGTCATTTTACTTCTACTCCACGCTACATCTCAGAGGCAAATATTGTACTTTTACTTTTCTCCACTACAACTATTTAACAATGTTACTAGTTACTTTGTAGATTTTGATTATTATTACAAACATATATTAACCACTTCAGTCCTATAAACATTAAGGCCATTTGAAAATAGCAGATCTACAAGCTCACAATGTGTCGCAACGCATTGTGAGCTTGTAGATCTGCTATTTTCAGAAGATTTGTATACATTTTATACATGTGAAAACGTGTTAAATGGGACATTCTGTATAATGAGTACTTTCTACTTTTGGTGGTAGATTTTGATAGTAATACTTTTGTACTTTTACGTCTAAGTAAATTTTGAATTCGGGACTTTTACTTGTAACCGTGTTTCTACATTACAGTATTTATACTTTTACAGTAAAAGTAGCATACATTTTCAGATGTGGGTTAGGGGGGGACAAAGAAAATACAAAAAAATATATATTGGGGGGTCCATGACATGAAAATGTTTCAGAAATACTGGTAAAAGATTTGAATACGTTTTCCACCACTGAAAATAAGTTGGTCCTATAGACTCCTGTATTGCTTTTTACTTCACCAAGTCCTCATGACATAAATAATGTGCATACATATTTTTTGTTTTTATTTTTAAACAGTTTTTATGATGTTCTGCATAATAATATATATCTGTCTGTCATTAAATGTCTATTAATTGAGTTCAAAGGACCCCTGTGGAAACAAGCCATAGGCTTTCTTGGGTTTTAAATCCTATTAGCTGACCTTGCATTGAACTGTACTTTTATGTGCTTTTTCCTGCAAACTTCTGATAAAGTAGCCCATTGGTTCTCAAAGTGGGGTCCGGGGACCCCCAGGGGTACTTGAGGGGGTTCCAGGGGTCCCCAGCTAAATGATGGACAGGGACCAAATGTACCCTTATGGGTCTGTAACTCAGAGAGTTAAATTAACATTGATTTTACCATATGAATTCGGGTCCCAGAGGTATAAATGCCATTAAATGGGGGTCCGTAGCCTAATACATGTCAAACTGGGGGTCCTTGACATTAAAATGGTTGAGAATCACTGCTAGAAAGCCGTATAAACCTTCTCTTATGGGGGGTCCCTGGCTTATCATTTCAAATGGGGGTCCGCGGGCTAATAAGTGTCGATTTGGGGGTCCTTCGCATGAAAAAGTTTGAGAACCACTGGAGAACAGGAGTCCCTCAGTGTTGGACTGTGGACTCTCCTGACCCACTGCTCTTGTCTCTGCATTCAATGAGTCCATTTTGAGTTAATTTCCTCCACTTTTTTAACGATTTAACTGGCCGCAGAGAATTACTTATTTCTGCACGACGTCTTAATTGACATAAATTGATATTTCCACCAACCCAATGCTTTTTAAACGAGCTTAGATTGAACGTAGAAGACGAAAGGCTAAGCTATGGTACTTATTCAACCCAGTGCTAATGCTAATGTTACCTTAGCTCATTTATATGAATATTGTGAGATCCTAAGGTCGAGGTTTTACTTCTGAGTCAAACCAGATTAAACGGTAAAGTTAAAGAGTTCTTGGCTGTTATTAATCATCCTGAATAAATACTTACACACATCTGTCATTTTATGATCCGCATTTTTGGAAGCAACATATAAATAAAGTTGCACTTCTTCACTTCCTCTTCCTTTAATCAGTGTTGCCAGATTGTGGGAGAGAAATGAGCAACCGGGTCTGTCTACAAGCTCACGACCCGTTGTGAGCTTGTAGATCATCATCTGCTATTTTTTTTAAAAATCTTGAAATGTGGAATATTTTGAATATTTTTTTGAAACATTCTAACACCACAAATCTGGTAGGGGGGGGGGCTCCCTGGCACAACACATTTTCAGAGGGGGGTTGGGGGACAAATAAAATACATATTCATTTGGGGGTCCATGACATGAAAGTATTTTAGAACTACTGATTGAAATAATGTAGAAATTGTGAAACAAGCCGAAACACTTCGGCTTGTTTCACAAACAAGACGCAACCCGCAACTACCAATTATTTAGAAGGAACTTCACAGAAAGATAAGCTTAAAGTCGCTTGTAATAAGCAGACATGGCAGCCCTGCCCTTAATCCCCCCCATAGTGGCAGACTTCAGTCTGCTGCCATCTACAGGTTAGCACTGGGTATAACCGTCGTTGACCTAAATACAATTATAATATACTTAATAGGCCTATAATATATTTGATAATATACTTCATATGTTGTGCTTAGATGTTTATCGTGTTCTTTGAAAGGTGCAGTCACTATAGGTGTGCTAAGTAAAATCCCCCATACTGATGAAAACACCAGGTGATTTTTTAAAATAGAATTCTAAACAATGCAAATAAATGGTCTAAAGTAATTTGAGTTTTTGAAAGTAGGGTCGGAACCAAATTATTTTGGGGGGTCCCCAGATGATTAGCTTAATGTGCAACATTGTTTTGTCACTCAACAGTAGACAAAGCAACATACAGTATAAGTGGATACATGGTATCTGCACATTTCTAAAGTGACAATTTAATGACTTATAAGACCTTTTTAATAACAAATTGGCCAAATTGTCAAATATTACATAAGAAAGAGGCAAACATTGTGAAAATAGCCTCTGCGAGGCGCTGTGAGCTTGTAGTTTGGCTATTTGTACAATATTTTCACAATATTTAGTCAAGTCAAACTTAAATGTAATGTCTACAATTCCAAGTGCTTGTCAGGGTGTGTGTGTGTGTGTGTGTGTGTGTGTGTGTGTGTGTGTGTGTGTGTGTGTGTGTGTGTGTGTGTGTGTGTGTGTGTGTGTGTGTGTGTGTGTGTGTGTGTGTGTGTGTGTGTGTTGGGGGTCCCAGTTCAAGTAACATTTTGGGGGGTCAATGAAGAAGTGCCAAGGACCCCCGCAGAAGAGACCTATGTAAAAAGGAAATTGCAAAATTATTAGAACATTTCTGAGATTATTATTATTTTAATTCAAAAATAGCAGATGTACACGAAGTGACTCACTGTGAGCTTGTATATCTGCTATGTTTGAATAGCCAAGGTATAAAATATGGATAAAGTGGTTAAAATGCTATGTTCACTACTTTTGCTGCGTGGCGACCCCCTGGAACCTCAACATTCAGAGTTCATTCATGGCCTAATGGAAGTCAAGCTGTGGGCCTGTGTGACATGAAAGGCTTTGACAAGCCATGCTAGACAATGTTATTCCAGCATTTTGTTCATGGGAAGCCAACTATACAAAATTCCCAAATCCTGTTGCTGCTGTCTCTGCAACTTGGTGGAGTCGGATGCCGACTCAGGGCCGGATCCTGCATAAGTTCATGGGCACCTGGGCCTGAAACGGGTCTGCCTCATTTACTTTGGATGATTATTTTGCCACATCTTTGGCAGTTCTTTGCAGTAGTTGAGGTGCTCTATTTCAGTGGTTCTCAATTTTTTTCATGTCAAGGACCCCCAAATTGATATAAAATTGGCCACGGACCCCCACCTGAAACCTTTTTTATATTTTTCAAAAACATTTTCAAAAATAGCAGATCTACAAGCTTGTAACACGTTCTGATACTATAAAAACTGGTCAAACATTGGCCAAATTGTCAAATAATGTAAGAGGCAAAATGTTTGAAAATAGCCAATTGTGAAAATAGCAGATCTACAAGCTTACAATGCGAGGCGTTGTGAGCTTGTACATCTGCTATTTTCACAATATTTATCTGTGGAACCGAGTCAAATTAAATGTAATGCCTCAACTCCTACATTCCAAGTGTCAGGGTGGGGGGTCCCCAGTTCAAAATATGATTATGTAAGATATCCTACAAAGGACAAAATTGTGGGGGACAAAGGATATCATAGCTGATGGGTCTAAAATATTAGGTATAAAACACACATGCACGCACGCACGCACGCACGCACACACACACACACACACACACACACACACACACACACACACACACACACACACACACACACACACAAATTGGCTCCTATTTTTATAACACCCTCCAACATAATTGTCTTTCCATGTTTGTACCGCTAGAGGTCATGCTTACTCATGCTTACGGCAGACAGTCCACAGTCGATCCTCACCTCAGTTGCTCCTGTCTGTTGTTTAGTGCAGTGGTGGAAGAAGAAATAGATATTTTACTTAGGTAAAAGAAACAATACCACAATATAAAACTACTCTATTACAAGTAAAAGGCCTGAGTTCAAAATGCTACTTGAATAAAAGTACAAAAGTATTGCCATCAAAATATACTTCAAGTACCAAAAGTAAAAGTACTAAAACGTTTGGAAAATAGCAGATCTACAAGCTCACAATGTGTTGCGACGCGATGCATTGTGAGCTTGTAGATCGGCTATTTTCAAATAGCCATGTATTAAATAGGGCTGAAGTGGTTAATATATGTTTTATAATATAATAATTTATTCTATCTGAAAACTGTGCAAAAAACTAAAGTGTTCAAATAATTGTAGTGGAGTAAAAGTGCAATATTTGAGATGAGAAGAGTAAAAGTACTGAAAACTTGAAATACTCCAGTTAAGTAAAGAAATACCTCAAAATTGTACAGTACTTGAGTAAATATACTTACCTCACTGCATTGCAGAAAGGTCTGAAATATTAGGTATAACACGCACGCACGCACGCACGCACGCACGCACGCACGCGCACACACACACACACACACACACACACACACACACACACACACACACACACACACACACACACACACACACACACACACACACACACACACACACAAATTGGCTCCTATTTTTATAACACCCTCCAACATAATTGTCTTTCCATGTTTGTACCGCTAGAGGTCATGCTTACTCTGTTGCCCAATTAAGGCAGACAGTCGAGTCGCTCCTGACCTCAGTCGCTCCTACTGTCTGTGTTCTGTGATTAGTTTCTCAAAGCAAAGCAAAGTTTGTTGTTTACCCAGGGTGTCGGACTAAGCACGAAGCTTGTTTCCAGCCGGACCCTGCATGGAAGCCTTGCTCAAGGGCTATTCAGCGGTGATTCATGATTGATGTGATGAATTGGGGAATCGAACTAGGGACCTTCCGGTATCAAGGCCGCCCCTCTAACCACTAGGCCACCGCTGCCACTAAACTGGTCACAGACCAATTTAGGCTTTTTTCATTTGCTGAGAGGGAATTTGTGGCAAGGTCGGAAAGAGGTGGGGACAAAAAATGACATTTCAAAAAGTGATGTGTTGTGTTGTGTAGACCTACATGTCCTCCTCAGTGCAAATGTTGCATATCAGCATTATGCTGTTCAAAATGCAAAGCATCAATGCAACTACCTATTCATAGATGTAGAAGACTAGGGATTCTGTATGGTTTAACAGAGAAAACAGCCGCAGCGTTTTGCCCTATGGAACATCCTAGTAGTGCAGTACATTCCTTTATGCTTTGTCACTTAATGGCAGAAATAAATAATGCAGGTCACTGTGTCTTTGGATAGGTTGAGCTAAATTCAGATAATTCAATGTTTCAAAAAAATTAAGGACTCATTTAAACAGCATCATATAATCATAAAGTCAATCATAAATCACTCAAAATGTCAAAAGGAATAACATTCAAACATTTGAATTTTCTCCCCATACTCGTCTACATTGATTTGTAAGCATTTTATTTTATTCTCATAAGGTATATATTTCAGTTATATACAGTGTTCATCTCTATTGCAGATTTGCTATCACCATTTGTAATTAATTATGATCAGTCAACTTGGCAGTTAAGTGTATGTTCATACAAAATGTAAATTTGATTTAAGAACTGTTTTACATATCAAATTTGTTTCCAGGCAGGCACACACAGCCACACACACACACACTCACACTCACATCACTCATAAAATCAACTGTACTAATTTCACATCGCTTTTATAGACTTATTTTCACTTTAATGAACACCAACTGTATTTTTTAAACAAAAAAAGCACAACAAATGTTCCAGGGAAAAGAGTCTTGACAACAAGTTGGATGATCTTCGGTATGTTTTCATAGCCACATCAAATTGTAAATTCTATATAGATATACTCGCTCAACAAGTCTGCATAAATCTGTCACATTAGATACAATTTACTTCGCAGTGGAACTATCACCACTTCAGTGTAATAATTATTGCAAACCAGTTGACCAATTTAAGGCTTCCAAGTTCATTAGCAGAGTAAAGTAATCCTGTCACTTCAAACTGGGCCTGCATGCCACTCGCTCAATCGGACCCTTAAAAAGAGTGCCTCCTGATGATACTTCAAAACAAAGGCCCCAAAATGTAGTGTTGTCATCTTTCTTTTTTTCATTATTTTTTTTCCAGAGACACTAGATTATTTCAACATTTAAATAAATCACTGCATTTACATCTTATAAAAACAACATTTTTATGCCAATATTTTCTTTCCATCAAGAGTGGCAGATAAAGAAATGTTTTAAATATGTTATCATTTGTTGTTTTTGCCATACTAGTATGCATCCTGTCTTTACTCTCTGAACAGAGCCGGGGAGACACAGGGGAGCGACATGATGTGATGGGCTGATTGAGTGCCAAGGATGGGACGTGAGGGTAGACGGGTGAAGATAAGACCATGAAACACTGCGATTTAGATTTCTGTGGAACATTGTCTGCAAGAATGCTTGCATTATACAGTATACAACGTAGTACCATGCTAGCGCTGCTCGCCTCATCCTAACCGTTTATTAGCGATGGAGAATCAGTGCTTTTGCCATAAGTTCAGAACTATCGCCAAGAAAACAGCATAAACTATTATTAACCCCATTCTGCCCAGGCGCCTTCTGCTTTTTAACCAATCACAATGCTCAAAAAGAAGAAAGAAAAAAAAAAGGGGGGGGTGGTGGGGGCAGCTGTGAACAAACGGCAGGGGCAAGAAAAGTGTTTGTACATAAAACAAACAACAAAAGTAAACAAAACAGCAACACAGGATATCATACTTCATGCGTTGAAAAGTGGTAAAGAGAAAGGAGGCGGGTGGAAAAAATTCACAGTTTCTTCAACTACAACTCTTTTTTTTTTTTTTGCGCGCGAGTGCATGTTAGGTTGGATGGGAAGAGTGATGCAGAATACGCGTCCACACGGGGGGTTAGCAATCTCGCAGGTCATAGTGTTTGTGCATGAGGTTAGCAGTGGTAAATCATCTGATTGGGCCATTGTGTGTACCAGTAACATTGTCTCATGATTGATCATCATCATCTCCTAGTGGACAGAATGGGGGTAAGTACATTCCTTGTCTGACTGAAATGGATTTGTTATATAGAAAAGTCTCTCGATTCCAACGCCTGGTTAAATTCTTGGCTTCGTCTGTCGTCTTGTTTTTTTTCTTCTTCTTTTTTTGTTTTTTTGTCTTTTTTTTGTTGATTAAGTTTCTTTAGAGAAATGAAGCCTGCTTGCTTTAAGTGCGCTGTGGGTCTCCCTCTTTCTCTGGTCTGCACTGGGGGGGGGCCAAGGCAGCTATGACGCTGGGCTGGGAGGTCCGCGCTGGAAGGAAGGGGGGGGGGGGGGGGGGGTTCGGGGGCTGGAGGAAGGTAACCGTGGGGCAAGGGGCAGCTTTCCTTCTTCAGACGGGGGGAAGGGGAGCTGCTTTGCGCTGCAGTAGATACTGGTGGATGTCGTCTGCGTCGCGCTTCAGCCACGCGGCGTTGAGGAGAATGTTCTCACAGCACTGCTGCACCGTGCGCTCTGCTGCAGGGGCGTGGTGGCTCTCGAAGAAACTCTGTGGAGGAGGGGGGGGGGGGAAAGAGGAGGGGCGGGGTTACAAACAAATTATTTTGTGTTGTCATTTACAGCAGTGGTTTTCAAACTTTTTTTGTCAAGGACCCCCAAATTGATACGCATTTATTTGGCCATGGACCCCCATCTGAAAATGTTTAGTTTGTTCCAGGGACGCCCAGCAGATAAGATTTGTGTAAAAAAACAAATCAAAATTATTCACAATCTTGCAAACATTTTCGGATGTTTTTCATAAAATGTCAAAAATAGCCAAAGTATAAATGGATAAAGCAGTTAAAATGATTGTGATGCTGTATTAAAATTTGCTGGTTTATGAAACAGTATGAAAGGAGCGGCCACAAAATAGAGCTGTGTTTCATAAACAATTAGCACAATATGTAGAATTATGATGTTTTGGCATAGCCACACAGCCAACCAGTTGAAATTGCAGATTGAGTCGGCCATACCAGCCATGACCAAAACAAAAAAGGATGGTCATTTTGCATTTTAAAACAAAATGCCAGACATCAGAGGGTTAACCTTTGGAACATGATTGGACATGCATTCTATTGCTAGTTTGACCACTTCAAATACTCTTTCATCTTAAAACAATGAATAACCGAAAATAGGCTATCTACAAGCTTACAACACGCCGCAGCGTGACGTGTTGTAAGCTTGTAGATCTAGCCTATTTTCGGTGCATAGCACGCTTCCACAGAACACATGCCGACATGCCGAATCCAAATGACTGAAATCAGTCATGGGCGACTGAGAACTTTAATACATGAGCATGAGGCACAACACAAAATGTCACAGGAGAAAGGCATGATGATGACATGCAAACAAATGTAATTATAAACCTTTTTTTTGTGTAGTGTGAGTGAGAGGGCCCCACTAAACAGGGCTAAAAAAAACTTGCACACATAATAAATTTTTCTTTAAAGAAGTGTTCTTGTGAGCCTGAAGGAGCTGGATTTGTATTACAATTTGTTTAAATACCGTATATCCATTTTCAAAAAGCAGGTGTAATGTAAATAACGCAGGGCGCTCACCTTCACTTCAGCCGCCATTTTGTCAACAGCGAATCCATCAACAGAGAGCTGCAGAGACGGATGAACAAAGAATCCACATCACATGACATTGTTATGCTTCTCAAATTCTAGTATTCTGTTTCAATACATGTCCTGCTTCAGAGAGAAATCCCTGCCATATTATATACACAGTATTATAGACAAAATAGTTTTGGAGAAGAGCGAGGCCAGATCACAATCTACCATATCGTCTCTGTCGGGTGGAACTTCTGTTAGTCAAAACCTTTGCTCAATAGCATTGTTAGTTTTTGTTTAAGAAAATGAAATAAAATCCATATAACATTTTTAATACTCATCTTTCTTTCAAATAGAATGGAAATAAAATGAAAGATGAAAGAAAGAAATCCAGAAAATGTTTTATACTCAATACTCATCTTTCTTGATAAAGATTGAATAATGTGATAAAGAAAAACATTTGGCAGATAAATTACATAACTTATATCTTGCCTGATAGCAATAAAAAAGAATCTGAGCTTTTTTTATTGCTGATGTAACTGTTTGCCATGACTCATGACTGAGTTGAATAAGTCCATTTATTTGCATCAGCCCAATTGATTGGAAAAGTACATCTAAATTTGTATTGACATTTGGATGGAAACAAGAGAAATGCCAACATTACCGAAAAGCAGTTTGTAAAGCCTGAGTTATGCATAGTTGCATGTGTGTGTTGCGCCCCAGAAATAGCAGATCTACAGTACATCTAGAAGTACAAGCTCACAATATGCTGCAGCGCAATGCGGTGTGAGCTTGTAGATCTGCTATTTTCGGTGCGCAACACTGGCACACAACCAAGTATAGATCAGGCATAAAGTAGCTGAAGGACATACAGTACAGGATGTTGAACACTTTCCCAGATGCAGAGGGAAAATAAAAACATACTGTACCACTGCAATTCAATAAGCCAGCATCCATTCAATTGGAAATCAAAGTCACTTTTTTCTCTAAAACAAATAAATATAAAGGAATTTGTCTGTGTAAACCATACAACTCCAAACGGTAACACAAATTATAACAAGGGCAAATGAGAAGTGTGCAGAGCCGAGCCACTTATACCACTGCCAGATGACCTCAGTGTCCTAAACATGACCTCGGTGTCCTAAAAATAGCTTGAGACGAGCATTGACATGCAGTCTCATCCTTCTACGAGACGTTATGCCGTAAGAGACCATGTTAATCAATAACTGATCTTCTTGACTTTTGACCACCAAAATTGCAACATATGTCAAATACCGAGTGAGAGATATATGTAAATAATATGTAAAGTTTCATGGCCTTGTGTTGTGTGATACGGACATAAGCACATAGGCACACAGAAAGACGCGCAGACTCAAAGCTCATTACAATAGTTTTGCAATCACCTCACAGCTCAACATTTTACTTACTTACTGTGTGTGTACCAACCACACACACACACACACACACACACACACACACACACATATACAGGGAACAGCAGAATACATACACTGTATACTACTTAGTAGTAGGGATGGGACGATAATCGTCATTATCGTGATAAAAATGTAAACACTAATCGTATCGCAGGGATTTAAATGTATCGTGAAATTGTCCTCCGTCATACACCAGGATGAATTACCTTTGGTTAAGCTACAAATTCAGTACCACTTAAACCCTCTATACCGACTTGATAAAACAGACCTGTAAAGAGTGCAATCTTAAATCTGCAACGGTTTGTGAGCTTTTAGATCTGCCATTTTTGGCGAACGTTCCCCCCAGGATAGGCATGCTGGGGGTTC